>NC_142079.1:11537500-11630000 GCF_059756535.1 Pantherophis guttatus | reverse complement strand
TCCTGGTTTCTAGGTGAGCACCTTTCCTGCCAAAGGCAGTGCTAGAACTCACAGTCTCCTGGTTTCTAGGTGAGCACCTTTCTTGCCAAAGGCAGTACTAGAACTCACAGTCTCCTGGTTTCTAAGTGAGCACTTTTCGTGCCTAAAACAGTACTAGAACTTACTGCCTCCCAGTTCCTAAACTGGACACTGAAAACACTGGGAAATCTATACAGAACATTTAGTTATTCCCTGCATTTCCAGGTGGCTTAAATTCCAATAAGAAATGCCAAGAGTCAGGAAAAGTGGAAATCCGGTCCATGGTTTTCTAATACGCCCTCACCTAGTTTTACCGACCCATTGGCTGCTTTTCATTTCTGTGACAAACTGACCAAGGGCAGGTTGGAGTTTTCCCCAAAGATGGCTTTCGAAGCAGAGTTCGGGGTCTTTTGTTTAACGACAACCGATGTCACACTTGTGCCTCTCCAGTGACGATTTTATAAATTCGGAAAGGACCTGATATAATGAACACTGGGATCGAATTTGCAGAGCCATATGGCTGTGCCTTGCTGAGATACCTGTGTAATGTATTCATGAAGACCGATGGCTCCGCCAAAGGAGAGAAATCGTGCCGCAGCTTAGCAGAGCATTAAAGTCAGGTTTTGTTCATCTTTCTTTGATGAACAAGAGAGGAACTCTGTGAAACAGAGAAAGGAAGAAAGGAAAGGAGCCATCATCTCTCTCTGGAACAAAGCAGCTGTGTAGCCATGGATTAACATGATTAGAACTTCAATAAACAGAGTTCTGACGCGCTATCTGATTTTGCGGGTGTCTATGTCAACACTGCAGTTATTCTAGTGTGACATAAGAAGGAGAAACGGAGGCATCTGGAAAGGGATGTTTGACTTTTCACCTACTTATTTTCCCTGGAGATAATATCCCCTAGGAGACGGGATGGGAGGGGGGAAATTCCTTTGAGCTGGAGTAGATTAGGAGTAGAATGACTTGGAAGATGGCCAATGAGTGCAGGGGAGTGGGGAACGGAAAGGGAGGGTTTTGGGGCTGGAAGTCAGTGTTGGCTTCAATGGAGTCGGGTTTTAGAATGCCATGCTTAATAAATAGAAGTTTTTCTTCAAAGACTTTGTTTGAAATGCAATTTATTTGAGACGACCTCGAAACTTGACAGCCTGTATGTAGATAAATACAATCGGTTGAGTTGAATGCCCATTCATCCATTGATAGGGAGAATTAGACTTACTGTATTTTTCGGAGTATAAGACGCATTTTTTCCTCTCTAAAAGAGGGTGAAAATTTGGGTGCGTCTTATACACTGAATGCAGTCCCGCCCACCCGCCGGCTCCCACCCTTTGGCCTCTGTCTCCCAGCAATTTACCTCCTTGCAGCAAACAGTCTGTTTCAGCTTCAGCACAGCCTGATTAGCACAAGCAGCTGATTGTCGGTTGGATCGGGCTCCCGACCCTCAGCTGTTTCAGGCTGCAGGGATTGCCATTGCCTATTGCCACACGCCTCATTTGCTGCAAGGAAGCAAATTGCTGGGAGGCAGAGGCGGGTTTTTTTTTTCTTGTACTAATCAGGCTGTGCTGAAAATGAAAATGAAACTAAAGCAGGCTGTTTGCTGCAATGAGGCAAATTGCTGGGAGGCAGAGGCAGAGACAGATTTTTTTTTCTTGTTTTCCTCCCCAAAAAAGGTAGGTGCGTCTTATAGTCCGGAATGTTTTATACTCTGAAAAATACAGTAGTTGTCCATTTTTGGTTGTTGACAAATGAGTGTCATTAACAGTTAGACAGGTGTGAGCAAGTAGTTGACCTCCAGACACAATGAGCTTCAACTCCCATGTCTATTTGCAATGGGCCACTCTTGCTAGAACTGATGGGTGTTGACTCTCAACAGAACCAGAGGATCAAATGTTCTACTTCTTAATTTCCCAGGGTCAGAGATGGTCTGATCCCATAAGACTTCCTGTCTTTATAATGACAAGTAGTCCTTGACTTACGACCACAATTGAGTCCAACATTTCTGTGGCTAAGCAAGACCGTTGTTAAGTGAGTTTTGCCCCCATTTTATAATCTTTCTTGCCATGGTTGTTAAGGGAATCACTAAGGAGAAACTTCCTAACAGTGAGGACATTCAACCAGTGGAATGGATTGCCTCCAGAAATCGTGGGTGCTCCATCACTGGAGGTTTTTAAGATGAGACTGAGCAGTCCCTTGTCTGAAATAATATAGGTTGAGCAGGGAGCTAGACTAGAAGACCTCCAAGGTCCCTTCCAGATTCTATTCTATTCTATTCTATTCTGTTCTGTTCTGTTCTATTCTATTCTATTCTATTCTATTCTATTCTATTCTATTCTATTCTATTCTATTCTATTCTATTCTTTCTTCATTCTTCTCTTCCCTTCCCTTCCCTTCCCTTCCCTTCCCTTCCCTTCCCTTCCCTCCCTTCCCTTCCCTTCTCTTCTCTTCTCTTCTCTTCTCTCCTCTCCTCTCCTCTCCTCTCCTCTCCTCTCCTCTCCCCTATTCTTTTCTATTCTATTCTATTCTATTCTATTCTATTCTATTCTATTCTATTCTATTCTATTCTATTCTACTTTACTCTACTCTGTTCTATTATTTCTTCATTCCTCTTCTCTTCTCTTCTCTTCTCTTCTCTTCTCTTCTCTTCTCTTCTCTTCTCTTCTCTTCTCTTCTCTTCTCTTCTCTTCTCTTCTCTTCTCTCCTCTCCCCTCCCCTCCCCTATTCTATTCTATTCTATTCTATTCTATTCTATTCTTTCTTCATTCCTCTCTTCTCTTCTCTTCTCTTCTCTTCTCTTCTCTTCTCTTCTCTTCTCTTCTCCTCTCCTCTCCTCTCCTATTCTACTCTACTCTACTCTACTCTACTCTACTCTACTCTACTCTACTCTACTCTGTTCTGTTCTTTCTTCATTCCTCTCTTCTTCTCTTCTCTTCTCTTCTCTTCTCTTCTCTTCTCTTCTCTTCTCTCCTCTCCTCTCCTCTCCTCTCCCCTATTCTATTCTATTCTATTCTATTCTATTCTATTCTATTCTATTCTACTCTACTCTACTCTACTCTACTCTACTCTACTCTGTTCTATTATTTCTTCATTCCTCTTCTCTTCTCTTCTCTTCTCTTCTCTTCTCTTCTCTTCTCTTCTCTTCTCTTCTCTTCCCTTCCCTTCCCTTCTCTTCTCTTCTCCTCTCCTCTCCTCTCCTCTCCCCTCCTCTATTCTATTCTATTCTATTCTTTCTTCATTCCTTTCGTCTTCTCTCCTCTCCTCTCCTCTCCTCTCCTATTCTATTCTATTGTAGTTGTTACATTAGTAACACTGTTTTAAGTGAACCTGGCTTCCCCATTGACTTTGCTTATCAGGAGGTCGCAAAAGGGGATCAGATAACCCTGGAACACTGCAACAGTCATAAATACGAGTCAGTTGTTAAGTATTTGAATTTTGATCACATAACCACACGGGGATGCTGCCAAGTGTCATGAGTGTGAAAAATGGTCACTTTTTCAGTGCCGTTGTAACTTCAAACAGGTCACTAAACGAGCTGTTGTAAGTCAAGGACTACCTGCATTTACTTATTTTCATCTTTAATCACGTAATTGAATTATAATTACATCATATCTATCTGGGATGCTTTTTTTTTTTTCTTGTTTCTCTATAGTTTTGAAATGTTCTTACGGTTTTAATCCTTTTTTTCCCGAATTGTAATTCCAAAAAGAGTCATCGATTGAGATGAGAGCAGCTATTAGAAACTGAATCAATAAATAATTGTTTTCAATCTCCCCGGTTCCAATATTATCTCTGTAAATGTATATGGGTTTTGTACAAATAGGGAAAGCAAACGAGAAAAATCCTCTGGACGAAGCAGATAGACTGATGGTCTTTAATCTGCAGAAGACAATCAGTTCTGATAGCGTTTTGATCAGCTTGATTACAGCGTGCCAGGAATCTATTTTGTTTCTTCCTCTTGAGCAATTAATTTTTAAAAATCCAATCTGTATGAATGGCGCCCTTCTGATCACTTTTCAGAATGAGAAGAAATCTAATTTTCTGCTCAGATGCGTCAGAATTACTATTGTTTGACAGAACCCAGCTAAGAAAAAAAAAAGTCTGGGCAAGATATTTATGCCAGCCACATAAATGTCTCTAGTATGAACGTTTTTTAAATGTGTCCGTCTTAGTCATCTCAGGAGATAAATATTCTCCGGAGAACTTAGCCGCAGGCAAAGTTGGCTACACACTCTGCATTATCTAAATTTGTTCTTCTTAGAATTAATAGCAGGCGTTTCTTAATTCCCCAGAGGATTTCAAAAGCTCTCGCCTTGTCTCTTGACAAAAACCGGAGCCAAGTGAAGTTAAAGATGCTCAAATATTTACTCTTTTGTGTGTACACGTATCAAAATACTCATGTGTTCATCTGTAAGGACAGTGTTAGCATTCTGATGCTGCCATAAAAAGACGAGGCTTGACTTTTCACTTACTTATTTTCTCTGTAGATAATATCCCCTAGGAGATGGGATGGGAGTGGGGAACATTCCTGTGGGGTGAGGTCAGAAGCTGGGGAGACTGACTTGGAAGATGGCCAATGAGAAGATGAGAATTGGGGAACAGAAAGGGAAGGGTCAGCCAAGATTAATTGTTTGGGAGTGCAATTTATTTGAGATGACATCGAAACCTGACAGACAGAAGCTTACGGTAAGCAAATCTTTAATATCAGCAGAATTACTTTGGGATTGTGCGAAGTGTTATCTTTGACTATGGGACAATGCTGAATTGGACAAATTGGTCCCAAATTGGTCCCAAAGAGCCTTGGTAGTACAGTGGTCTAAGGCACCCTGTTATTAAGCTGGTTATTAAGACCAGCTGCCTGCAATTACTGCAGGTTCGAATCTCGCCAAGGCTCAAGGTTGACTCAGCCTTCCATCCTTTCTAAGGTAGGTTAAATGAGGACCCAGTTTGTGGGGGCAATAAGCTGACTTTGTATAAAATATACAAAAGGATGAAGGCTATTGCTTAACGCATTGTAAGCCGCCCTGAGTCTCCGGAGAAGGGCGGCATATAAATCAAATTTTTAAAAAAGAGTGCTTTTTTCAAGAGGCAACTGGACTTTGTGGTTTTTCTTCGAAGGCGTTTCGCTTCTCATCCAAGAAGTTTCTTCAGAACTTCAGTACTGGAGAACTTCAGAACTTTGGATTGTCCCAAAGGCGCTTTTTCCAAAAGGCAACTTTTCCAAGTGTTTCGCTTCTCATCCAAGAAGCTCCTGAAGTTCTGAGAACTGAAGAAGCCTTTTGGATGAGAAGCTTCAAAGAAAAAAAACTAAGGAAGTCCTGTTGCCTTTGGGAAAAGCATCTTTAGGATTATAGTTCACAATCGCATCCTATCCCGGCCATATTCATACAAGCTAAGACGGCTTGTAGGTCTACAGAAAGAGACAAACATTTTCCCAAGAAATGCATATTTGCAGTTGCCTTTTTAGGCAACCCCTGTTTCTATTTCTCCTGAGACTTTAGACTATTCACCAACAATCGGTGGAAGGACATGAAATAAACATGACACTCGACAGACACTCCCCAAAGTGTACAGATGAAAATAACTCAAGGTAAAGGTAAATTTCATACTCTCATTTCATTCTTTGAAATCAGAAGGTCTATTTTAAAAGGCTTAGAAACTAATGAAACTCTGCCTTGTAACCCCGCTTGCCTTGCCACAAGGACAATCAAAGGCGGTGTTAACTTCTTTGTAAGTGTGGATGAGTGAGAATACCATTTGATTGGTTTTCTTTTAATGGAAATTTCACTGAAGGTGAATAGAATAGAATTCTTCAGAAAAGTTGTGGAATAAACTTGAAATACAAAATATCCACATGCCAACCAGATAGATAGGTAGGTAGGTAGGTAGGTAGGTAGGTAGGTAGGTAGGTGGGTGGGTGGGTGGGTGGGTGGATGGATGGATGGATGGATGGATGGATGGATGGATGGATGGAGAGATGGATTAGATAGATAGATAGACAGACAGACAGACAGACAGACAGACAGATAGATACAGACAGACAGACAGACGGATTAGATAGATGGACTAGATAGATGGACTAGATAGATAGATAGATGTAGCTAGATACACAGACAGAGAGATGATAGATATAGATGAATAGATGATATAGATAGATAGATGATAGATAGATAGATAGATAGATAGATAGATAGATAGATAGATGATAGATAGATAGAGATAGATAGATAGATAGATAGATAGATAGATAGATAGATAGATAGATGATAGATAGATAGATAGATAGATAGATAGATAGATAGATAGATAGATATAGACAGACAGATAGAGATGATAGATGGATAGATGATAGATAGAGAGAGAGAGAGAGACAGACAGACAGACAGAGAGACAGACAGATAGAGATGATAGATGGATAGATGATAGAGAGAGAGAGAGAGAGAGAGAGAGAGAGAGACAGACAGACAGACAGACAGACAGACAGACAGAGATGATAGATATAGGTAGATGGATAGATGATAGATATAGATAAAGCTAGATAGACAGATAGAGATGAGAGAGAGAGAGAGAGAGAGAGAGAGAGAGAGAGAGAGAGAGAGAGAGAGAGAGAGAGAGAATTAGAGATAGAGATAGAGATAAAACGAGCTCTGATTATCATGATGACCAAAATGAGTGCTATCATACTTCTGTTTTCCTGGAAATCCTCATAGTTGGCAATGTCCGTCAAAGTCTTCAGCACGTTGGGAAAAACTTTATTTGTTGCATATTTGGGACAAACAGTTTGGAGAGTTATGGAAATTTAAATCCAGAAACTTGAAGACCATTTTTAAAAATGACAGTTTGACCCTAGAGGTGCTTCATTCATCTTTCTGCTTCCTTCAAAATAATATTGAAAAGATCATCACAAATGTATTTCCATTTAAAAGAAAAAAAATCGTCTAAAAAAAAAAACATTAAAAAAACCCCACCCTATCCATCATTCTGTTCAATCAAAAGAGATATGGCCATTCTACTAAACATGAATTATTGGTTGTCAGTTTTGCTTTCTTTCTTTTTTTTTTTACTGTTTTGCACACAAAGCCCTAAGCGGCAACGACTGATATTTGCTGAAAATCTATATAGTTAGCATGTGATGGAGCATTCCAATGTCTAGTTAAGTTTAACAAGTGTTGCCATAATATAAAATATCAATCAAAGTGCCAGGATGAAAGAGAAATACTTCATTTTTTTTGTTGCTTTGCTTGAGAAAAGTAATTTTTGATAGAAGACGTTTTTCTTAAAATAAGAATATTCTCGGCATTGTCTCAAAATGTTTGTTAAGAAAGACCATCCCACCCTCAGCACTTATCACGTTTTCTGAATAGTTTTTATCCCAGAGCTATAATTGCACTCAACAATGAACTAAAGAATGAATGAATGAATCAGTGAATGAATCAATGAGCTGTTGGACAGCATTACTTGGTCTGCTGTGTGGCTGTTTGGGTGGTTTAGGGGTGGGGAATTGTGGTGGGTGGGAGTGTGTTTGGGGATTGTTATGTGTGTTGGACCTGGTCGTTGGGTGTTAAGTGAATTTCGTTGTATGGCAGGGGTGAAATGCTTCCGGTTCAAACCGGATCACCTAATCCGGTAGCGATGGAGGCGGGTGGTTCAGAGAACCGGTAGCAAAAATCCCTGCCCCCCACGCCCCCCAATGCCCAGCTGAGCCGCACAATCATCAGAGGCTTTTTTTTTTAATTTTTTTTTTAAATTGCAAAAGTTTTACAATTACATTTTCACCCCTTTCCCCCCCACCCCTCAGCCCACCCCAAACTTCCCAACCTCCCTAACCCTCCCTAACCCTCCCCCCCCAGACTTCCCTATTATGTACTCGTAACTAATAACACTGATATATATATATAAGCTTGAACCCATCCCTCCCCCTGTATAATTTTTTCTCTTTGTCTCTTTACATTAAAAGATTTCTAATACATTATTTTCAAATAAAAGCTATTTGATACTTTCTGGTTTGATATTTGTTCTGAACATATTCTATCCACTTTTTCCATTCCCATTCATAAGTCTCTTGTGAACAATCTTTTAAATATGCTGAAATCTTCGCCATCTCTGCAAAACTGGCCATCTTCAAAGTCCATTCCTCGATAGTGGGCAAAGCTTCATTTTTCCAGTATTTACCTATCAACAATCTCGCTGCTGTTATTATGTACAATATCAATTTTGTTTCACCCAATGTAAAACCCTTAACTATACCCAATAAAAACAGTTGTGGAGAAAATTGAATTTTTTTTCTTCAAAACATTCTGCATAACCCACCAAATTTTAATCCAAAAAGCCTTAACTTTCCTACAAGTCCACCAAACATGATAATATGTAGCATCTAAACAATCACATCTCCAACATTTTGGCTGAACATTAGGGTACATACACGACAATTTTTTGGGGTCTAAATGCCATCTATAAAACATTTTATAGAAATTTTCCCTCAAATTCTGCGACTGTGTAAATTTAACGTTCTGAACCCAGATTTTTTCCCATGTTTCCAACATCACTGGTTCTTCAAAATTTTGTGCCCACTTAATCATACAATCTTTAACCAATTCAGTTTCTGAATCCCTTTCTAAAAAAACGTTATAAAGCCTTTTAATATGCATTGGACCTTTCTCTTTTATATGTCTAACCAATTCTTCCTCGTGCAACATAATACCAGTTTTTTGGTCCTCTTTCCATCTCAGTGTTAGTTGATTATATTGTAACCAAGTTAAGTTAATCCCTTCGTCCAACAGTGTCTCTAATGTCTTCAACTGCCATCTGCCCACATCTGTAAAAAAAACCTCTTTATATAAAAACCCCCTGAGTGACATTATATTTGTATTCCACATAATATGACCAAGATCCAGCCATAACGGTATTTTGTAATCCCATTTGAGTCGGTGCTTCTTCCAAACCCTCATCAAAGAGTCTTTAAGTATATGCCTTTTAAATACTTTATCCACTTTGTTCTCATAAAATAAGTAAGCCATCCAAATTCAAGATCAAAACTTTCTATATTCAATATTCCAGTCTTTTTCCTTCCAAACCAGTCGCTTGCTTGAGTCAAAGCTGCTGCTTCATAATATAATTGTAGGTTTGGAAGTTTAAGACCTCCCCTTTCTGGAACATCTTGCATAATTTTCAATTTCACTCTCGGTTTCTTCTCGTTCCAGACAAACTTATTCACTCCACTTTGCCATTCTCTCAGTTGTTTATCACTTTTAAGCACCGGAATCATTTGAAACAAAAAAAGAAATCTTGGCAAAACGTTCATATTAACTGCTGCTATTCTTCCAAGTAAAGACAGCTGCAGTTTTTTCCAAGTCTCCATGTCTTTTTGTACCTCTCGCCACAACACCTCATAATTATTTTGAAACAGTTTCATATTTGATTCTGCAACCTGAACTCCTAGATATTTTACCTTTGGTACAATCTCAAAACCTGCCCTCCTTTCAAGCTCGTATTTACGGTCTTGTGTCATATTTTTAACTATCATCTTACTTTTTTTCTGGTTCAATCTAAAACCTGAAACTTTACCATAGTCTTGTATAATGTCTTTCATCTGGATTATTGATTCCATTGGCTGTGTTAGGGTAACAACCAGATCATCTGCAAATGCCTTTATTCTGTAGTCCTCTTGCCTTATCACTATACCTTTCAAGATATTAGAGTCCCGAATTGTGTTTAACAAGACTTCTAGTGTTAAAATAAATAGCAGTGGGGATAACGGACATCCCTGTCTTGTTCCTTTTTCAATTTTAAACTCTGTTGTCAAGCTTCCATTAATCTGTGCCTTTTGCTCTTGGTAAATTGCTGAAACCGCCTGTATAAATTGGTCCCCAAAGTCCATCTTTTTTAAAGTCTTTAATAGAAAATTCCAATCCACTCTGTCAAAGGCCTTTTCCGCATCCAAAAAGACCAGCACTGCAGATACCTGTTTATTCCTCTCAAGATATTCCAATAAATCTATTACTTGCCTTACATTATCCTTCATGTATCTACCCTCGATAAATCCCGCTTGGTCATCATGAATCACCTCTTGAATTACTGGCATCAACCTGTTGGCTAGTACTTTTGCATAAATTTTATAATCAGTATTCAGAAGAGATATTGGTCGATAATTCTCCGGCTTTTTAGGACCTGCTTGCTCTTTTGGTATCAAAGAAATATAAGTTGTTGTCCATGATGGGGGTACTTTACCCCCTTGTTGAATATTGCAAAATAAGTCTCTAAGTTGTTCCACCATTTCTGCTTGCAAAGTTTTATAATACATTGCGGTCAAGCCATCCGTTCCAGGAGCTTTAGTTGTTTTTAATTGTTTATTTGCTACCATTATCTCCTCCTCTGTTATAGGATAATTCATTCTTTCCTTTTGCTGAGTAGTAATTTTTGTAACTCTTTTATTATCTAAATATTTTTCTATAAGTCCTTTCTGCATATCATCTTTAGCATATAATTTAGTATAATAGTCCACAAAAGCTTCTTTAATTAACTTTTGTTGAAAGATTTCTTTCCCTCCGATATCAATACTATCAATAATCCGTATACTCTGCTTTTTCCTTAATGTGTAGGCCAACCATCTGCCCGGTTTATTGGCATTACAAAATGTATTATGCTTCGCATATTGTAGGTTTGTTGCAACTATAACCTCTTCGGCTGAAAAAATGCTTTTAAAAGTAAAAAAAAAACCTCTGACGATCGCACGGCTTAGCTAGGATCGTCAAAGTCTTTTAAAAGAAAAAAAATCCTTTTTTTTCCCTTTAAATGCCTGTGACGAGCCAAACTGAGTTGCCTGATCAGCAGAGGCTTTTTAAAAAGGGTTTTTTTTTCTTTTAAATGCCTCTGACGATCCCAGCTGAGTTGCCTAACCGTTTTTAAAAGCCTCTGCCGCTCAGGCAACTCAGCTGGGATCGTCAGAGCCTTTTGAAAGCATTTTTTTACAACCTCTTTGCCGAAGAGGTTGTAGAAAAAATTGTTTTAAAAGTAAAAGTAAAAAAAAAAAAAAAAAATTGGCCATACCCAATGACTACATTACCCCCCCCCCAAGCCACGCCCACAGAACCGGCCGTAACAAATTTTAGATTTTACCACTGATTCTAGGTTAAATCGCTCTTTAATGATCTTCCACCTGTTCCTTCTTATCCTGTTGGCTGCGGAATTCTGGAAGTTGAGGTCCACCTAGTTGCTAAGGTTGAGAAGCACTAGCACAGAGTTTCCTGTGTTAGAGCAGAGGGTTGGACTAAAAGTCCTCCAAGATCCCTTGTAAATCTGATGTTCTCTGTTCTACTTTATATAAAGCTGAACTCACAATGTATCTTTCAACATTGCCCACCAAGGGGTGGGGAGGGAAGCAACATGGTGCTCTTTGGGTGCTTTGAAATTCATCTCCATCAGCCTCAAACGACTCTTGATCTGTGTCCATTGATAGGGATTCTTCCGAGTTCCTTGTCAGTTTTTTGGTTAATGCTGGGAATTAGTATCGTGTCAACATTTACTTTAATTTTTTTCTCATTACTGCGATGGAAAAATAAGCTGCTTCCATTGAAGAGGGAGAGGAACAGGAAACAGAAAATATTTAGGGTGATCAAATCAAAAATTTATCGCAGCCATAAAGAAGCTGAGATTTAGGATGGTGATATTGGTGTGTTTTACAAGAAGGTGGCAAAGAGAGAAACTTGTATCATCTTTCTTTATCTTTATCTTTATCTTTATTTGATTTATATACCGCCCTACTCCCGAAGGACTCAGGGCGGTGAACAGCCAAACAGTAAAATACATAAATACAAAATTTAAAAACAGGATAAAATCGAATTAAACAATTTGGCCCAGACAAATTAAAACACCCCAATCATTTAAAAAACAGATTAAAATTTGCATATTAAAAAGAAAAGAGGGAAGAGATTAGGCCAGGCCTGCCTGGTGGAATAAAAAGGTCTTCAAAGCACAGCAGAAGGTGCGCAGATCCGGGATCCTCCGTATCTCCGGGGGGAGCTCATTCCAGATAGTAGGTGCCCCCACAGAGAAGGCTCTCCCCCTAGGAGCCGCCAGTCGACATTGTTTGGCTGACGGCACCCAGAGGAGCCCCTCTCTATGAGACCGTACCGGCCGGTGGGAGGCTATTGGTGGTAGTAGGCGGTCCCGTAGGTAACCAGGTCCTAAGCCATGGAGCGCTCTAAAGGTGGTAAGCAAAACCTTGAAGTGCACCCGGAAGACCACCGGGAGCCAGTGCAGCTCGCACAGGAGAGGTGTTACATGGGAACGCCATGTCGCTCCCATTACCACCCGCGCGGCCGCACTCTGCGCCAGTTGGACCCTCCAGGTGCTCCTCAAGGGAAGTGTAGAGAGCTTTACAATAGTCCAGGCGGGAAGTGACGAGGGCATGAGTGACCGTGCGTGAGGAGTCCCGATCCAGAAAGGGACCCAACTGGTGAATCAGGTGAACCTGATGAAAAATCCTCCCGGTCACGGCCGTCAAATGCTCTTCTAAAGACAACCGTGAATCCAGGGTGACGCCCAAGTTGTAAACCCTCTCCGTGGGGGCCAATGATTCGCTCCCAATAGTCAGTGATGGCCCCAATTTACTATATTGGGACGTTGGAAACCACAGCCTCTTAAATTCTTTAATTCTATCCCTCTCTCCCTTTTCACTTTTGCATTACTTTTATTCCTTTTCCTTATTTTAACTTAAAATTTGTATTGTTTCTGGAAGAATGCCTTTAATTAAAGGAGGAGGAGGAGGAGATCGAGGAGGAGGAGGAGGAGGGCAGGAAGAAGAAGTAGTAGTACTGTTTTTTCCCAAAAATAAGACCCTGTCTTATATTTTTTTTGAGCCCTGAAATAAGTGCTTGGCCTTATTTTTGGGGAGGTCTTATTATTTTGGGGTGTGTGGAGCAAGATGGGGCTCCTCTTGCCGTCTTACCTGATTTCTAGCTCTGCGTTTAAATATTTTCAGGGAGGCTTATTTTAGCCTATGCGCTCCAAAGCCCAATTGGACTTATTATCAGGGGATGTCTTATTTTTGGGGAAACAGGGTAGTAGTAGTTGTAAGGATGAGGAGGGGGAGGAGCAGCAGCAGGAGGAGAGGAAGAAATCAAATAAATCAACAAAAAAGAGCGCTCCAGAGCAAAAGGAGATTGGCCAAATGTCCCAAGCCAGGCTTCTGCCCCGCTTGGCCGAGGAATCAAAAGAATAAAGTAATTCATCACAAACATGGACTTCGCTATCTGAGCAGAGCCCCAGGCATTTCCCATTATTATGATTATTATTACTTTGTTAAGAGCCTCGGTGGTGCAGTGGTTAGTGTGCAGTACTGCAGGCTACTTCTGCTGACTGCCGGCTGCCTGCAATTTGGCAGTTCGAATCTCACCAGGCTCAAGGTTGACTCAGCCTTCCATCCTTCTGAGGTGGGTAAAATGAGGACCCAGATTGTTGGGGGCAAGAGGCTGACTCCTTCCTTCCTTCCTTCCTTCCTTCCTTCCTTCCTTCCTTCCTTCCTTCCTTCCTTCCTTCCTTCCTCCCTCCCTCCCTCCCTCCCTCCCTCCCTCCCTTCTTTGCTTCCTTCCTTCCATAACTCTGCCCACTGCCAAGAGTTCAATCCTGACAGGGCTCATTATTATGATTATTATTATTACTTTGTTATGAGCCTCGGTGGTGCAGTGGTTAGAGTGCAGTACTTCTGCTGACTGCCGGCTGCCTGCAATTTGGCAGTTCGAATCTCACCAGGCTCAAGGTTGACTCAGCCTTCCATCCTTCTGAGGTGGGTAAAATAAAGACCCAGATTGTTGGGGGCAAGAGGCTGATTCTGTAAACCACTTAGAAAGGGCTGTAAAGCATTATAAAGTGGTATGTAAGTCTAAGTGCTATTGCTACTAGGATTATTATTACTCTGTTGCTTTGCATGTACGATGAGAGTTTAAGCACCGGAGACAAACTCCTTCTAATCACACATCTAATCACACTTGGCCAAGATAGAATAACAGAGTTGAAAAGGACCTTGGAGGTCTTCTAATCCAACCTCCTTCTAAAGCAGGAGACCCTATACCAGTG
Organism: Pantherophis guttatus; assembly: GCF_059756535.1. NCBI lineage: Eukaryota > Metazoa > Chordata > Lepidosauria > Squamata > Colubridae > Pantherophis > Pantherophis guttatus. The sequence continues at coordinate 11,615,915 of NC_142079.1, read as the reverse complement.
ATGGCTAACCTTTTTGCCGTCGCGTGCCAAAAGCGGGGGCAGTGCAGGGGGGGTCATGTGCATGCGTGCCCACACCCATAATCCAATGCCCCCCTGCTCTGTGCCACGCCACATGCATGCACGCATGACTCTCTTCTCCCTGCGCTTCCACTGCTTTTGGCACATGATGGCACACTGGTGAGCCCAGAGGCTTTCTTGGAGCCTGGGGAGGGCAAAAATGGTCTTCCCCACCCAGAGGCCTTCCAGAGGCTGGAAACGGCCCATTTCCCGACTTCTGGTGGGCCTGAAAGCCTCATTTTTTGCCTTCCCCAAGCTCAAAAGGCTTTCTTGGAACCTGGGGAGGGTGTAAACAGACTTCCCCACCCTCTGGAGGCCTTCCAGAGGCTGGAAACAGCCCATTTCCCGACTTCCGGTGGGCCTGAAAGCCTCGTTTTTCACCCAGAGGCTTTCTTGGAGCCTGGGGAGGGCGAAAATGGCCTCCCCCACTCACCCTGGGGAGGCCAGAAACGTCCCATTTCCCGATTTTGGAAGGCCCAAAAATCAGCTGGCCAGCACGCATATGTGCGCTGGAACTGAGCTCGGGCAATGCTCGCATGCCCACATTTTCTTGTGGCAAGCCATTCGACTGATTAATTGTTCTCACTGTCAGCAAATCTCCTTCTCAGTTGGATCTCTCTTTGATTAATAACCATCAATTGTTTCTTGTCTTGTCTTCCTCGCCTTTGTAGGACCCCCTCAAATATTGGAATGCTGCTATCATGTTCTGTTCTATTCTATTCCATTCCATTCCATTCCATTCCATTCCATTCCATTCCATTCTATTCTATTCTATTCTATTCTATTCTATTCTATTCTATTCTATCCCAGTCTACTTCTCTCTCTATTCTATTCTATTCTATTCTATTCTATTCTATTCTATTCTATTCTATTCTATTCCATTCCATTCCATTCCATTCCATTCCATTCTTCTTCTTCTCTGCTTCTACTTATCCCATTCTCCTCCTTCTCCTCCCTTTTCTTTCCCTTCTCCTTCTTCTTCTCCTTCTTCTTCTACATTCTATGCTACGCTATGCTATTGGCTGTACTGTCAACCTCATTGAACATACCCACCAGAAATATTATTTTAAAAGCTCGCTCTGAAGATTGGAATGTGGAAACAACTTTCCTAGAACAGCTGACTTGATTTCAGAAAACTCCTGCAAGATGGATGTAAGAAGAACAGCAAAGAGAGGAATTAGGAAGTCAGAGTATAAATCCTATAATGGAAATAATAGATTTCAGAAACATGAACGAGGACTCGAGCCATCAAATGCTATCAATCCTGGCTTAGTGAGGCGCCTCAGACTCTTAAAAACAAAATACTCAGTGATGCCTTAATCCATTTCAAAAAGCCGAGCTGAGCAATTTATAACAACATTGTCAAATTAACTACTAAGACTGTAGCTCTTCTCATTCTTACTAGTACCAATCTCTCCCCACTTATGGCTATATCAACGTTGCCTGTATCTTTACAACTTACATTGTTTGTATTGTTTCCTAGTATGATTTGATTGCTTATTAGTATCCTATGACTATCACTAAGTGCTGTATCTTATGATTCTTGACAAATATATTTTATTTTTCCTTTTATGTACACTGAGAGCATATGCACCAAAGACAAATTCCTTGCGTGTCCATTCACACTTGGCCAATACAGAATTCTATTCTATTCTATTCTATTCTATTCTATTCTATTCTATTCTATTGCCTGAAGCCATCGTGATTTATGTAAAAAGCTATGCCTAAGATAAGCCATAAAGGCAGGGGTGAAATCCAGCAGGTTCTGACAGGTTCTGGAGAACCAGTAGCGGAAATTTTGAGTAGTTTGGAGAACCAGCAAATACCACCTCTGGCTGGCCCCAAAGTAGGGTGGGAATGGAGATTTTGCAATATCCTTCCCCCAGGAGAGGGGAGGGAATGGGGATTTTGCAGTATCCTTCCCCTGCCATGCCCACCAAGCCATGCCCACCAAACCACACCACGCCCACCAAGCCACGCCCACAGAACTGGTAGTAAAAAGAATTTGGATTTCACCACTGCATAAATGATACCATTAGATGAGAATGTATGTAACTCTGTGGAGGCCTTGATGCTTGGTTGTTTTCTTGCAGACGTTTCATTGGGCATTTTTATTGGGCATTTTTTAAAAAATTGAACTTAGTGTGTTTTTTTGTTGTGAGCCGCCCTGAGTCCTTTCGGAGTTAGGGCAGCATACAAGTCTAAAAAATAAATAAATAAATAAATAAATAAATAAATAAATAAATAAATAAATAACCTGACTACGTAACATCATCTGTGTTGGAAGGGAGTGAGAGTTGCTCTATGGTTATATATACAGTATCGTGTGGGGTTAATATGGTTTTCTCCTTGGCATTTCCTTGATTAGGGTATTGTATTCTATTAATTTCCTTGATTGGGTCTATTAAGGGATGATTTATCTGCGTGCCAAGCTTCCTAGAACACATAGAGATAAACCACATTTACCACACTATTCAAAAGAGACAATAAAAAGACCAAAATGCATCCTCTTCAGTAGCCAACATTGAGATAAGCGAGGATTAACACCAGACAAACAATCAAGCAATATCAAGGAACAACCAAGAAGACCACATCTCTACCAACACTGATTGGACAACCTACTGAATATAAACAGGGAGCAAACCCCACACTCACGAATAACGATAATGTTACCGTCAAATAATGAAACATCTGCAAGCAAACCGCCAAGCTCAGAGAGCACCAAGGACTCTGCAAATCAGAAGTAAGAGTGAGATTGGACCCCAACGGCAGTGTAATATCGTCCCCAGGGGACCTAGGCTCAAGCCTTCTGTTGGGATTTTGACCTGTTGATCAAATAGAGTGGAGAAATTGACTAACCTGCTTCCCGGGCTATTGCTTTGCCTCCTTGTAGCATGACGGTCCAGTGAGAGAGACAGAATCTGGCCAATTGGGTAATTGCTATTCATTTACTGCTTCATGGTGCATTTTGAAAAGAGCTATTTGATGGGCTTTGATTGCAGGGCTGGATGTTTTGATGACATTTCTAAGGAAAAATCTAAGTGCCGGGGTTGACACAGGTAGACGAAGCCTCGAAAGCTTGCCTGTTTATTCATTGTGTGATGGTGAATTACCTGCTTTAAAAGTGTGAGTTGGTTTGTTTGTTTGCTAGCAGTAGTACTTGGCTTGACATTGAACATTAGGTCGCCACATGCAACTGAAATACAGGGATGTTGTCAAGTTGATGAGTGACATTAAAATGCCACTCAAAGATTTTTCGTGACCCAACTAGGTGGATAGATTAACTGTATGTTAATCTTCAGCGCTAGAAGGGAGCGGGGTTTTCAGGAAGACGAGGAGGAGGAAGATTGTGGAGCCCTTGGTGGTCTCTGAGCATGGGGGTTTTCTTGCAGATGTTTCATGACCTAACAAGGTAACATCATCAGTGCTAGAAGGGAGTGGGGTTTTCAGGGAAGAAGGGGAGGAGGATCAGTCCTTGATGAATAGAATAGAATAGAATAGAATAGAATAGAATAGAATAGAATAGAATAGAATAGAATAGAATAGAATAGAATAGAATAGAATAGAATAGAATAACAGAGTTGGAAGGGACCTTGGAGGTCTTCTAGTCCACCCCCTGCTTAGGCAGCAAATCCTACGCCTCTTCAGACAAAGGGTTATCCAACCTCTTCAAAACTTCCAGTGTTGGAGCATTCACAACTTCTGGAGGCAAGTTGTTCCGATGATTAATTGTTCTCACTGTCAGGAAATTTCTCCTTACTTCCAGGTTGCTTCTCTCCTTGATGAGTTTCCACCCATTGCTTCTTGTCTTGCCTTGAGGTGCTTTGGAGAATAGCTTGACTCCCTCTTCTTTGTGGCAGCTCCTGATGCTTAGGTTTTTTTTCTTGCCGATGTTTCATTACCCAACTGAAACGTCCAGTGAGTTTGCTTTTGAAAATGTGCAAGTTGGATTTGTACAAAATGTACCTGATTTTATTTCTCAAAGCCTAAATGCCAACTCCCAACTAAAGACCAATTCGAAGTAAAATATAGGTTATATAAAAGAACCCACTAAAGACACACAAACTTTAAGCTGCAAAGAGAATGTGTTAACATATATGGGATACTTTCAGAATCCAGATAAGTGTTTGAAGTTATTTATATTAGTAAGTAGAGCTGAATTCTAAAGATACTAAGCCACAGAATGATGGACCTCTGTTTGTGGATGGTGAAAGTTCAAAGGCCATCAATGATATATTTTTTCAGATTAAATTATAAATCTGGGTTTTCAAAGTATTTGTTTGTTTAGGAGGCTTCAAAATCTTGGAAATATTTAGACCTGTCCACCTTCCTTTGAGCTCGTCTCCCTTTGAAAGGTAGGTGACATCAAGAAAGTTTGACTTTGAGATTCAAGGGAAATGTGGAAGTCGCAAAGACGGTTTGCACGTCCTTCAACTTCTCTTTTGCAGGATGTTCAAACACAGTGTCAGAAATGTAGAACTGTCACTCGAGAACAGAGGGCTTAAAGAAAGATTTCATCCTGGTCAAAGCCAGAGAATTGTGTACAATCTCCATTATTTCATTCTCGCTTGTCCTGCTAAGCGGAAATTTGATGGTTACTCTAGTGAGCAGTGGAAATCAGATGGAAGAACGTGATGGAAAGATGAAAACTGCATAAATTAGACAAGGAATTATACCAGTGCACTGATGACATAACCTAGTTGGGTAATGAAATGTCTGCAAGAAAAAACTAAGCTCAAAAGAGCAGCAAGGACCCCTCAGTTCTCCTCCTCCTCCTCCTCCTCCTCCTCCTCCTCCTCCTCCTCCTCCTCCTCCTCCTCCTCCTCCTCCTCCTCCTCCTCTCTGTGAACCCCACTCCCTTCTAACACTGATGTTACCAAACTAGGTAATTAAATATCTGCAAGAAAATAACGAAGCTCAAAGAGCCCAAGGACCTACAGTCCTCCTCCTCCTCCTCCTCCTCCTCCTCCTCCTCCTCCTCCTCCTCCTCCTCCTCCTCCTCCTCCTTATTCCTACAAACCCCACTCCCTTCTAACACTGATGAAATTACCTAGTTGGGTAATTAAATATCTGCAAGAAAACAACTAAGCTCAAAGAGCAGCAAGAACCCCCTCAGTTCTCCTCCTCCTCCTCCACCTCCTCCTCTTCCTCCTTCTCCTCCTCCTCTCTGTGAACCCCACTCCCTTCTAACACTGATGAAATTACCTAGTTGAGTAATTAAATGTCTGCAAGAAAGTCACCTAGCTCATAGAGCCCAAGGACCTACAGTCCTCCTCCTCCTCCTCCTCCTCCTCCTCCTCCTCCTCCTCCTCCTCCTTCCTACAAACCCCACTCCCTTCTAGCCCTGATGATGTCCCCTAGTTGGGTTATGAAACATCTGCAAGAAAACAGCCAAACTCAGATAGCACTGAAGATCTTACAGTCCAGCCCTGAGCTACAGATATTCTCTTCTATTGATAAAATAAATAGTCCTGTTTTGGTTTGTTTGTGCAACATCCATAGACCACAACAAGATACGCAAATCAGTCTCAATAATACTATAACGGGGAGAAAGAAATGCACGCCAACAGCTAATTGGGCTGGAAGAGTGGCAATACCATTAGAGTTAGCCATTAAGCCAAGATCACCCTCTGGTGTGACTCTGCCCAATATGTTGGCCTTGAGATTTTTGTGAGTACCTCGGCTCCATTTATTTTACTTTTAATTGATTTGGATCGTTGCATTTTGCTTTCATTTTTCCTTTCCACCCAGACTCCCAGGAGTTAGATGGGCAGCTATATAAATAGATTTAATAAATAAATAAATCTGATAGCAGAGATATACATCGGAGGCCGAATCTGGCATGAGTCGAGCTCCACAGAGGCCAATAGAGATTATCATGGCAGAGAGACACTTTGCTCTTTAAACAGGACACAGGATCTCTTTCTCTCTCCCATACAGTTTCGATGCAAACTGAGAAGGCTGTAAGTATGGCGCCATCCTTGTCCAAAACAAGAGAGGAGAAGGAGGAGAAGGAGAAGGAGAAGGAGAAGGAGAGGGAGAGGGAGAGGGAGAGGGAGGGAGGGACAAGGAGGAGGAGGAGGAGGAGGAGGAGGAGGAGGAGGAGGAGGAGGAGGAGGGGGAAGGGGGGAGGGAAAGGGAGAGGGAATAGAATAGAATAGAATAGAATAGAATAGAATAGAATAGAATAGAATAGAATAGAATAGAATAGAATAGAATAGAATACCATGTTTTCCCCAAAATAAGACCGGTTCTTATATTACTTTTTGCTACAAAAGACGCATTATGGCTTATTTTACGGTTAGGTCTTATTTTGGGGGAAATACAGTACTAAACACCTCCATCTGCTGACGATCTTAACTGGGGCTTATTTTTGGAGTAATGCTTATATTACGAGCCTCCTGAAAAATCATGCTAGGCCTTATTTTCCGGTTGGGTCTTATTTTCGGGGAAACAAAGTAGAAGAAGAACAGAACGGGATAGGGATAAGGATACCATAGAATAGGAGTAGAATAGGAATAGAACAGGAGAAGGGTGGGGAGGAGAAGAATGGGAAGGGAGAGGAGGAGGAGAAGGAAAGGAGTGGGGAGAAGAAAGGAGAAGGAAAGGAGAAAGGGAAATGGGAGGAAAGGAAAGGAAAAAGAAATGGAAAATGAAAATGAAAATGAAAAGCAACCAGATATGTTTAGCTCAACGAAGAGAAGATTTAGGGCAATGTTTCTCAACCTTGGAAGCTTGAAGATGGGTGGACTTGAAGTCATCCCATCTTCAAGCTACCAAGGTTGAGAAACACTGATTTAGGGGAATGTAAGAAAAAACCTCTTAGCATCACGTGGTCTTGTTTTCCTTTTGCTCGCAACGTCCTGGGAAAAGAGCTACTACTCTTGACTTGCCCATTGAGGAGTCTCACGGGTAATAAATGGGCCTAAAACCAATCTAATGGGAAACAACATTATCAGTGAAGGAAGCCGAGCCCCTTTTGAAACTCATCGGTCAAGGGAGACATTTATAAGGCTCTTACCCTTCTCCGCCGAGCAGCTGGTTGCTGCACATCGAATCCATCACAGGCGGAAGAAGCTTATAACTCAGACCAAGAGAGAAAAAACCCCCCTCTATTAAGGACCGTGTAGAATGGTTGCCTTTCTTCCAGAACAGAATGTCCAGACAATGCTATATTTGGGATAAAGTACCGTCTCCTTGTGGAAGGTCGCAGGGAGCTAATTCTCCAGGGGAGGGCCAGGTAAAAAGATGCTTTAGCAAGAAACAGGAGCATCTTTTACTTTACTTTTACTTTTATTTAATTTGTATACCGCCCTTCTCCTGAAGGACTCAGGGCGGTGAACAGCCAACAATAAAATACATACATACAAATTTTTAAAAAACAGAACTAAAATCGAATTAAATAATTTGGCCCAGACAGATTAAAACCCCAATCAATTTAAAACAGATTTAAACTTTGAAAATTAAAAGATATTGAAAATATTAAAATATTAAAATTGTTTAAAAATTGTTTAAAAAGAGGGAGAAAGTTAGGCCAGGCCCGCCTGGTGAAATAAAAAGGTCTTTAGAGCGCGGCAGAAGGTGCGCAGATCCGGGATCCTCCGTATCTCTGGGGGGAGCTCATTCCAGATAGTAGGTGCCCCCACAGAGAAGGCTCTCCCCCTGGGGGAGTCGACATTGTTTGGCCGACGGCACCCGGAGGAGCCCCTCTCTATGGGAGCGTACTGGCCGGTGGGAGGCTATTGGTAGGCTATTGGTAGGCGGCCCCACAAGTACCCAGGTCCTGAGCCATGGATGGGATCTGATGGTTTGTGTTTTGTTTTTTTACCACCAAGCAGGATCATTTCTTTTCCATTAGTTGTTCCTATCTGTAGGAGCTTTGCGTATCGGACTTCAGTTTTCCTTAGGGTTCAGCAGCAGCTTCAAGTTTCAACCTAGTCTAACAAAGGGAGGGACGAGGAGCTGAGATGATAGCAGTCTTCCAATATTTGAGGGACTATCACAGAGAAAGTGGGTGGGTCGACCTATTCTCCAAAGCTCCTGAAGGCAGGACAAGAAGCAACGGATGGAAACTAATCAAAGGGAAGGGCAACCTAGAACTAAGGAGGAATTTCCTGACAGTGAGGACAATCAATCAATGGATGGCTTGCCTCCAGAAGTTGTGAATGCTCCAACACTGGAGGTTTTTAAGGAGAGATGGGACAGCCATTTGTCTGAAATGGCATAGGGTCTCCTGGTTAAGCAAGGGACCGGACTACAAGAAATCCAAGCAAGGTCCCTTCCAACTTTGTTACTTGGTAGTCTCCTTCTCTGAGACAGTGATTGAAATCCAATTTCACGGCAAAGATGGCATAGCCAAGAGGCACACAACATGACAGGAGGGAGACAGGGAGAGAGGGAGGGAGGGAGGGAGAGAGAGAAAGAAGAGAGATGGAGGGAGGGAGAGAAGAGAGAGAGAGAGAGAGAGGAGAAAGAGAAGGGAGAGAGGGAGAGGGAGGGAGAAGAGAGAGAGAGGAGAGAAGGAATCTCTACACACATTCATTCCAATAGCATGTTCTAACATAATCTTACCATGTCACTACTTCCCTCCATAGGGAAGAGAAGGAGAGGGAGGGAGAGAGATGGGGAGAGGGAGAGAGGGGGAGAGAAAGAGAGAAAGAGAGAGGGGGAGAGAGAGAGAAAGAGAGAGAAGAGAGAAGGAGGGAGGGAGAGAAGAGAGAGAGGGAGAAGAGAGAGAAAGGGAGAGGGAGAGAGAGGGCGGGAGAGGGAGGGAAAGAGAGAAAGAGAGAGAGAGAAGGGAGAGAGGGAGAGGGAGGGAGAAGAGAGAGAGGGGAGAGAAGGAATCTCTACACACATTCATTCCAATAGCTTGTTCTAACATAATCTTACCATGTCCCTCCTTCCCTCCATATTTTTTTTTTTAAAAAAGAAGCTGATTGAAATGCAATTTCACTACAAAGATGGCATAGCCAAGAGGCACACAGCGTAACAGGAGGAAGTGTATGTGTGTGTGTGAGAGAGAGAGGGAGGGAGGGAGGGAAGGGGGAGAGAGAGAGAGAGAGAGAGAGAGAGAGAGAGAGAGAGAGAGAGAGAGAGAGAGAGAGAGAGAGAGAGAATGAATATATGAGAATCTTTAATTGTTGCCCTGTAGGGAATAAGTTTTTATCTATTCTCTGGTTTGAGAGCCGTGTGTACCTTGTTATCCATCTAAGTGAACAGATTGTTCAGTATCATCTAAACAACTTCCCATATTATGACTGAAGTGATCCCAAATGGCTGCAACAGATTTAAAATAATGGGAGTTGCCAGAGGGAAGCAGAGAAGTCATCCATAGGCCTTGCGGCTTGCTTTTTAAGCTATGTGTCATGAATTAGCCCATTTCTTAGCCAGAGGAAGAAAGGAGGGGAGCCAGGAAAAAGGGCGACCCCCTCCCAATATCTCCATAAGAGTTACCAAGACTTCAAAAAACAAAATCCGAAACAGAAATCATTTAACTGATTGAATTCTTCGCTGAGGAGTATAAAGGAGGGCTGAACAATGATCTAATTCTACTTTTTCCAGTGCTTTATTAAGGTTTATTAGAACACTAAAGGAGCCTTGGTAGTACAGGGGTTTAAGGTACCCTGTTATTAAGCTAATTAAGACCAGCTGCCTGCAATTACTGCAGGGTTCGAATCTCGCCAAGGCTCAAGGTTGACTCAGCCTTCCATCCTTCCTAAGGTAGGTGAAATGAGGACCCAGTTTGTGGGGGCAATAAGCTGACTTTGTATAAATATACAAAAGGATGAAGGCTATTGCTGAGCACATTGTAAGCCGCCCTGAGTCTTCGGAGAAGGGCGGCATATAAATCAAATTTTAAAAAAATAAAAAAAAATAATTAAAAAAAAAACACTGCATAAAATACAACGAAAATAAAGGAGGAAGAAAGAGGGGTGCAGGATTCAAAGAAAAAACCATTGACTTCCAACTCTTTCCGACGTACAGCAAACGGTTAAATATTAAAATATTACTATAATGCAAAAGATATATTTAGAGCTTCAGTGGGGTTTTTTTTTTTGCATTCCGTTTAGAATTTAGAACATTTAGAATAGAGCAGGAAAGGGACCTTGGAGATCATCTAGTCCAGCCCCCTGCTAAAGCAGGAGAATCTATATATAATCTCAAACAAGTGACTGTCCAGTCTCTTCTTCAAAACCTCCAGTGATGAAGCTTCTGGTGGCAAGTTGTTCCACTGGTTAATGGTTCTCACTGTTAGGAAGTTTCTCCTTAATTCCAGGTTGCTTCTCTCTTTGCTTAGTTTCCAACCATTATTTCTTGTCCTGCCCTCCGGTGCTTTGGAAAATGAATTGACCCCCTCTTCTTTGTGGCAGCCCCTCAAATACTGGAATACTGCTATCATGTCACTCCTAATTCTTCTTTTCTTTAGATTAGCCACATCCCAAACCTGCAACCATTCTTCATATGTTTTAGTCTCCAGGCCTTTGATGATCTTAGTTGCTCTTCTCGGAACTTTTTCCAAAGTCTTAACATCTTTTTTGTAATCTGGTGTTCCAGGTGTGGTCCAGTGGTGGGTTTCAAACTTTTTTACTGAGGGTGTAGCTTGGTGGGCATGGCATCGCATGGCATGGCAAAGATAGGACTTGGGAGGCAAGAAAATAGATGGGGGCAGGGCCAGTCAGAATTTTTACTACCGGTTCTCCGAACTACTCAAAATTTCCACTACCGGTTCTCCAGAACTGGTCAGAACCTGCTGAAATCCACCTCTGGTGTGGTCTTACTAGAGTTTTATAATGCAGTTGTAGTTTCACTTTTTGGTTGTAAATCAAACTTCAGCAGCCCATTGAAAACTACCAGCGACCGACCGACCGAAGCGGGAATGGGATCACGGCTGGAGACATGAAAAAGCAAATCTGAAACGGATTGGTAGAAGAGATGACTTACAAGCGTTCTCCTCCATAAACGCTGCAGAAAATCGGAGGCGCGTTTACTATCTCCGATTAAATAACTAGTAAACATTTAATGGTGCAAATCCAAAAATAATTAAGAACCGGAAGGGGAGAAAAAAAATATGAGAGACTGTTAAAAGAAAATTATCTGTGATTAAATCTTACCTGCTATTTCACTCAGTGTCCGGTCCATAATTAATCATGGTGTAAAAAGGGTTGGATGTTAATTAACTCCCTCTGTGTTTTATTTGCTGTTTTGAGATTATCCCACCTAGACCCATTTTCCTGGGGCAAAGTCCTTGTTAAAGGCAATAAATACATTCCCCCCCGAGGGAAGGAATGAGTCCCTCAGTGAACGGTAGATTAGTTACTCAGACGCATTAATATTAATTACTGTCTCTTACGCCGTTATGGATAGTAGGCTACAAATTGTTTTGAAGAGTTTTTGACCAAAAAAAGGCCACAATTTGCAGACAAGAATGCCCAACCATTAGTGGACAAGGAAGCCATATTTCCAATACACAGTAGTGGCAAAATTGTGAAATTAATTTCCCAGCAGTAGAACCTTCTCCAGAGAGCTGATGTCAGCACTTCAAGCTGCATTTACTCTAGTGCTGACATAAGAAGGAGAAGCGGAGGCGTCTGGAAAGGGACGTTTGACTTTTCACCTACTTATTTTCCCTGGAGATAATATCCCCTAGGAGATGGGATGGGAGGGGGGAAATTCCTTTGAGCTGGAGCAGTAGATTAGGGGTAGAGTGACTTGGAAGATGGCCAATGAGTGCAGGGGAATGGGGAACGGAAAGGGAGGGTTTTGGGTCTGGAAGTCAGTGTTGGCTACGATGGAGTCGGAATTAGAATGTCGTGCTTAATAAATGGGAGTTTTTTTCATCAAAGACTTTGTTTGAAATGCAATTTATTTGAGACGACCTCGAAACCTGACAGCTGGATCTTCTCATAATGTGACCAAAATTGGATAAGTTGTGCCTGAGGAGTCCTTGGTTCTCTCTGACTGGCTTGTTTTCTTGTAGACTTTTCATTACTCAAACTAGGTAACATCATCAATGCTAACTAGGTAATTTGAACCTAATCTTGCGAAGATTCTTCTCTGGTAATATTGTACTGAAAACTAGGGCATACAAAACCTTTGCTAGACCAATTCTTGAATACAGCTCGTCTGCCTGGAATCTGCACTGTATATCAGATAGTAATACAATTGAGCGAGTCCAGAAGTATTTCACAAGAAGAGTCCTCCACTCCTCTGCTCATAATAGAATACCTTATGCCACCAGGCTCGCAACAGAATACATTTATGCCACCAAGTTTGAAATTTTGGGCTTAGACAACTTAGAACTACTCTGCCTTCGGTCTGACCTAAGCATAGTACACAAAATTATCTGCTACAATGTCCTACCTGTCAATGACTACTTCAGCTTCAACCACAACAATACACGAGCACACAATAGATACAAACTCAAGGTAAACCGTTGCAAACTCAATTGCAGAAATACAACAGAGTGGTCAATGCCTGGAATGCACCACCTGACTCTGTGGTTTCATTCCAAAACCCCCAAAACTTTAACCTTAGACTGTCTACTGTTGATCTCACCCCATTCCGAAGAGGTCTGTAAGGGGCGTGCATAAGCGCATCAACGTGCCTTCCGTCCCTGTCCTACTGTCCCCATTTATTCATATCCATTTCCTGTGTTCATAATCATGTTTATACTTATATCTGCTATCTTGTACATGTTTGACAAACTAAATAAATAAAATAAAATAAAAATAAATTTGTGCTTTGAGTGAGAATTCTGGGTTGATTTGTTTGATGACCTATTGGTTTGGGTTTTTTTGGGCTGTCCACGGTTTTCTCAGTTGCCTTCCCCAACACCAAAGTTCAAAGCTGGCAACACAGACCCCATCTTGCTTCTTCAAAGTCCAACTTTCACTTCAAGAGAGCGTCTCACCAAATATTGCGACTTGCACAATTCCAGTGTTGGTCATTTTTCTTTGTCGATTTCCTCTTTCATCCTGCCTCTTGCAATAACCCAAAATAGACATCAATCTGACACAAAAGATCCATGGGCAGGACCTCTTTCTGGCATCTTCAACCCCCCATTTTCCTCTATAGCAAAATCTTCTTGTGCATTTTGCTTATGAGAGAGACAGAGAGGGAAGGAGGGAGGAAGGGAGGACTAAATTGCCTAAATTTTATACTCCCAAACTTTGGGAGACGGATGAAAACCTGTTTGATGGAATAAATCTGTGCATAAAACTAGAGCAAATTGAAATGATTAAAATAATTTTCAGCAAATTGTTTGTGATGGGGAGAGAGAGAGAGAGAGGCACACACAGAGAGAAAGGCAGAGAGAGAGAGGGAGACAGAAAGACAGAGAGAGAAAAGCAGACAGAGGCACAGAGAGAGAGAGGCAAAGACAGAAAGAAAGGCACACAGAGAGAGAAATAGAGAGAGAGACAGAGACAGAGAGAGACAGAGACAGAGAGGCAGAGAGACAGAGAGACAGAGAGAGACTGAAAGACAGAGAAAGGGGAGAGAGAGAGAGAGAGAGAGAGAGAGAGAGAGAGAGAGAGAGAGAGAGAGAGGGAGAGAGATGGAAATGAAGATCTCATCAAATTACTCAGAATGACTCACTCATGAAACAGTTTATGGCCCATAACAAAACAATGGGCCCATTGTTCTGCATTTCCTCCACTGTCAATTAAGCACCCAAATGATGACTAATAGCTGGTTGTCTTCTCCTAGCCCAAGCACACTTTTCTCCAGAAGGTTTCGCTTCTGTGGACACTATGATGGATGGTTGTCTCCCTAATGACAGAAGAAAGGGAAGAGGTTGAATTGGCAGTACTCAGGGAGAGGATGATCCCAAGGAGCCTAAGCTGAGCTGGAGCCTTCTTCTGAAATAGCAATCTGATCTGTCGCCGTCCACACACACACACAAACACAGCCAGCCGAGGGTTAAGAGAGTACTTGGCACGCACACAGGTCGTTATCTCAAACTTGGCAGCAATATAATCACCGAGTGCCAAGAGCTTTTACTGCAACAGATAACATAAAATTACATACGCATTGCAAATAGTCCAGCAAAACAATATCCCTTTCGGCAGCTTCAGACGTTGTTCAAGTGACTAGCCAAAGTTAGTTTTTGTTCGTCACGGAGTTTTACCAGCCACCACCCTCTCTTATATAGTCTCTGGGGTGTGGTCCAGTGACTCAGTTCTAATCCCTAGCACGCCTCCTTAACTGCTGCAACCGTTTATCACGCCTTCAGAGGCGTGCATCCAGGAATGACGGCTCTCCTTCGCTCTCATCCGAGACACCTGGCTCCTGGCTAATCTCCTCTCCCTCGGCCGGCACCTGAGACAGTGCCAGAGGGGAGGGGCCTGGAGAGGGAGGCCTGGCTGACTCCTCTTCCTCATGTTCGGAGCTTTCTTCCTCCGATGAGATAGGCTCAGAGGGCGGGGCCACAACACAATCTTGGAACTGTGGCATTAGAGCCAGGTGTGGGTTACGCACAGACAAACTTCTGAGTTTGGGTCATCATCGTTTCTCGATAAGCTGCAAAAGTTTCCAGGAACTTCATTTGAGGATTTACAGACGGGGTTAAGCAATTTTGAACGGACGGTCAACTGTCCAGTTGGTGAAACCAGAAAAAGGAACTCCTGGGACATTATTATAAATTTATTTACTGAATAAAACCACAGTGGTACAGAAGAAGCGAAACCAGCTCTGGGTTTCCCACGCAAAAGCAAGGATAGTTGTATTAACAGAGGAATATAATCAAGATCAAATGAGGTACTAATACCACTCTATCAAGCCCTAGTAAGGCCACACCTAGAGTCCTGCATCCAGTTTTGGTCACCACACTATAAAAAAGATATTGAGACTCTAGAAAAAGTGCAGAGAAGAGCAACCAGGATGATTAGGGGACTGGAGACTAAAACATACGATGAACGGTTGCAGGAACTGGGCCTGGCTGGTCTAGTGAAGAGAAGGACCAGGGGAGACAGGAGAGCAGTCTTCCAATATCTCAGGGGCTGCCACAGAGAGGAGGGGGTCAAGCTATTCTCCAAGGTACCCGAAGGCCAGACAAGGAATAATGGATGGAAACTGAACAAGGAGAGATTCAACCTGGAAATAGGGAGGGATTTTCTGACAGTGAGAACAATCAACCTGTGGAACAGAAGTTGCCTTTGGAAATTGTGAGAGCTTCATCACTTTCAAGAAAAGATTGGACTGCCATTTGTCAGAAATGGTGTAGGGTCTCCTGCTTGAGCGGGGGGTTGGACTAGATGACCTATAAGGTCCCTTCCAACTCTGTTGATCTGTTAATCCCCCTTTTCCCCACGAGCCACCCACAGTCCGAAACATCCACCTATCACTTCTTGTTCATTTCGTCATGGGAATCAGCCAGCCATGCAGGGACATGAGCTCGGGATGTCCTTGGGATGCCAGCAATGTCTCACGGAAGTTTAATGTCTGTTGTTACAACTCAATCTTCGTTTGCAGCAAAAGGAGTCCGAGTTTACCAAATGCTTCTGAATAAAAAGATCTGCTCCAAAGTCTTGGGAAAAGCAAGAGAAAGAAGAAAGAAATGGAAGACGCGCAATGATTTTTAATTGCCTGCGATTATTTTACTTCTCAGTAGATTTCAATTAATTAAGCCCCTGGAAAGTTACCCTTGTGAGCTTTAATTAGGCATAAGCATGGCAAAAACAAGCAAGGAAAAAAAAATCAGTTCATTAAGGGGGGAAAAAAACATATTGGTTGCTATTCCACGACGCTTGGTACGGAAGTGGAGAGACACACTGTTTTGGCTTAGCATCTTCAGCGTATCAAGATGTTTAGGCAATATTAGTTCCTGCACTGTAAAAGAGGAAAGAAGCTGCCTCTGAAGGAAAGTGGGGACCTCAATAATCAAATAATCATTCTAAAGGTAAAGGTTCCCCTCGCACATATGTGCTAGTCGTTCCCGACTCTGGGGGGCAGTGCTCATCTCCGTTTCAAAGCCAAAGAGCCAGCGCTGTCCGAAGACGTCTCCGTGGTCATGTGGCCGGCATGACTCAATGACAAAGGTGCACAGAATGCTGTTCCCTTCCCAACAAAGGTGGTCCCTATTTTTCTACATGCATTTTTTACGTCCTTTCGAACTGCTTAGTTGGCAGAAGTTGGGACAAGTCACGGAAGCTCACCCTGTTACGGGGCGCTAGGGATTCGAACCGCTGAACTGCCGACCTTTCGATCGACAAGTTCAGCGTCTTAGCCACTGAGCCACCACGCCCCTTTTAATAATTTTTCTACTTGTATGTAAAAATGGCTGTGCAACCCTATTGAAATTGTTTTCTTGTGTTATCACTGCCCTTGGTGACTTCTGAGCTTGGTGGCTTTCTCGTATTACCCGAGTGGGGTTTGCAGAAATAAGAGGGAGGGAGGGAGGGAGGAGGAGGAGGAGGAAGAGGAGAACTCTAGGGTCCTTGGTTCTGCCTGAGCTTGCTGCAAAAGTTTCATTATCCAGTAAGGTAACATCATTAGTGCTAGAAGGCAGCAGCAGCAGCAGGAGGAGGAGGAGGAGGAGGAGGAGGAGGTGGGGGGGAGGAAGGACTGTGGAGTCCTTGAAGGTTCCTGAGTTTGATTGTTTCCTTCCAGGCATTTCATGATCCAACTAGAGAACATCATCAGTGCTAGAAGGGAGTAGGATTTGCAGAGATAAGAAGGAAAGAAGGAAAGAGGGAGGGAGGGAGGAGGAGGAGGAGGAGACTGTAGGCTCCTTGGAGTTCCCTATTTGGTTGTTTCCTTGCAAATGTTTCATGACCTAACTAGGGAACATCATCAGTGCTAGCTTGGTTGATTTCTTGCAGCCGTTTCATAACCCAGCTAGATAACAACTTCCGTGCTAACTTGATTTCTTGCAAGCGTTTCATTAGCCAACTGTCCCCAGTTGCTCCTGTAACCAGAGTTGAGTGCATTTATTTATTTATTTAGCGTATGGCTGCTGACACACAATATTAAAACACTTCATTTTTACAGGTTAAAATATTTAAAACAATTTTAAAAAGAGCAGTAAGAAAACCTAAGAGGAAAACAGAAACAACATTTCAGAGTTTAATGTCAAGTTTGGAGATCCAGTCAGTAGCTGTGGTTGTTACGCAGAGGAAGTCCCTAAAATCTCCTGGATACCTTCTGTTAGAGCATTCCCTCACTATATGTGTCAGGTTTCGATGTCATCTCAAATAAATTGCACTCCCAAACAATTAATCTTGGCTGAAATATTCCATTTATTGAGTACGACAGATGTGGCCCCGACTTTGTCGTATCCAATACTAACCCTCTAACCCCCAAACCCTTCCCTTTCCATTCCCCAATTCTCATCTTCTCATTGGCCATCTTCCAAATCAGTCTCCCCAGCTTCTGACCTCATCCCACAGGAATGTTCCCCCCACCATCCCATCTCCTAGGGGATATTATCTACAGAGAAAATAAGCAAGTGAAAAGTCAAGCCTCGTCTTTTTATGGCAGCATCAGAATGCTGACATCATGTTGGATAGTCTGTCTGGGGGCTCCGCAATCGCATTGTGCTGAAGGTGTCTTTCCCCATTTATACAAGGAGTCAGTACACACCCCATGAGTCGTTCTAATTCTATTGTATGTCACCCATATGTGTTGGGGTAGATTAAATCCTGGAGGTATGCTATTGGGATTAACATGCTCAGAAATATCTTGGGGGGAATAGCTACTCCACGCTTCCATCCACTTTTGTGGGGTGTTCTGACGATCGGCCGTCAACTTAAGCGCTGTCAAGAGTGGTGGGTTTCTTGGCTTTAATCGGCATCTTAAGAGATCAGGAATGTAGCCATTAATGGGTAGAGAGGAATTTAACAGGATCTTACTATACTCCCGAATGAGAACTTCTTGCCGTCGTAAGTGCGGGGGAAGTGTGTGACTAAGAACTGGTAGCCAGTAACTAGGTGTAACTAGTTGAGTAACTAGTAACTAAAAGGAGCCTGAGTGGTGTAGGAGGCTAATGCCTCCTACTAAGGCAGCATTTAACATCCAGCTGCCTGCAATTACTGCGAGTTCAATTCTCACCAGGCTCAAGGTCGACTCAGCCTTCCATCCTTTCTAAGGTGGGTAAAATGAGGACCCGGTTTGTGGGGGCAATAAGCTGACTTTGTATAAGATATACAAAAGTATGAAGGCTATTGCTTAACGCATTGTAAACCGCCCCGAGTCTCCGGAGAAGGGCGGCATATAAAAATAAATAAATTTAAAAAAAAATAACTAGTTAGTAGTAACTAGTTGAGTGCAAAAATCACCCTGCTGTAAACATCAAAGGTAATCTTGTAAAAAGATAACAAATTCATATTGATTGCTTTTCAATTAACGGCAGTAGCTGATGCTGCCAGCGAAATGTAGATGCCCCGTCTAAACATAACAGGAGGTGACAAAATAGAATAGAAAGGTAACCAATATTTTAAACAGCCTTTTTGCATATGCGCTACTGTTGAGAAAAATATTGCACGCGCGCACAAAAAGATTTTGATCTAACCTTATACGCCGTCGTATAAAGTTTTAGGGGGTGAATTAATAACATAGAGAAACAAAGGCCCAGAATTTACACATAGATGGTTTTCTATTGTTCCCGGTTGCATTTGATTTGCAATTGCTCAATTACAGGACTACGAAAGGGCTGGTGTCGTATCACCAAACAGTTGTGCTCTTCCTCAACTAGGCATGGCATGTGCTTAATTGCAAAATTTCGGTATATAAAGACGTCTTCCAGGTTTCAGCATTTCACTCAAGGAAGAAAGCCAAAGTTACCTTACAACGGTTTAAAGGGAGGCCAGATTAAATATATTTGGGGGAGGAAAGGCTGCAATCTATTTCAATTAACACTGCCTTATTGAATTGAATAAAAATGACTATAAAATCCATAGCTATTTAGTCAGAAGTTCAACACTTCTCCGGCTAATAGTAAAATGCACATTTCAGGCTTTTCAGCCCTTGTATTATAGACAAGAAATTGATTTTTTCCCCCTCTGGTCTCAGCATGCATTATTTTTTATATAATGAAGAACAGATCCTTTTGACATTCACACAACTGTTTAGCAATGATTGCATTACAGGGGCCTTCTACCATGGCAATGTTTACTAATTGGTTGGTTGATGATCTCTGGAGGGCTTGGGACAGGGGTTGCTCCTCTGTTCTGGTCCTGTTAGACCTCTCAGCGGCTTTTGATACCATCGACCATGGTATCATGCTGCACCGGTTGGAAGAGTTGGGGATGGGGGGCACCGTATTACGGTGGTTCTCCTCCTTTCTCTCCGACCGGTCGCAGTTCATGTTGGCAGGGGGGCAGAGGTTGACCTCAAGGCCTCTTATATGTGGAGTGCCTCAGGGGTCGGTCCTCTCGCCCCTCCTGTTCAACATTTATGTGAAGCCGCTGGGCGAGATCATCCGTGGCTTTGGGGTGAGATACCACCAGTTCACTGATGACACCCAGCTGTACACCTCCACCCCAGGCCACCCCAACGATGCCCTTGAAGTGATGTCCCAGTGCCTGGAGGCTGTGCGGATCTGGATGGGGAGGAACAAGCTCAGGCTCAACCCTTCCAAGACTGAGTGGCTGTGGCTCCCGGCATCCCGATATAGCCAGTTGACTCCATCACTGACTATTGGGGGCGAGTCATTGGCCCCCACTGAGAGGGCTTGCAATCAGGGAGTCCTCCTGGATACGCAGCTGTCCTTGGACGAACATCTGACGGCTGTAACCAGGGGGACCTTTTGTCAGGTTCGCCTGATTCGCCAGTTGTGGCCCTTTCTTGATCGGGATTCCCTGTGCACAGTCACTCATGCCCTCGGCACCTCTCGCCTTGACTACTGCAACGCTCTCTACATGGGGCTCCCCTTGAAGAGCACCCGGAGGCTCCAACTGGTCCAGAACGCAGCAGCGCGGGTAGTGACGGGAGCAGCATGGCGCTCCCATGTAACACCGCTCCTGCGCGAGCTGCACTGGCTCCCAGTGGTCTTCCGGGTGCACTTCAAGGTGTTGGTTATCACCTTTAAAGCGCTCCATGGCATAGGGCCTAGCTATCTTCGAGACCGCCTGCTGCCACCGACAACCTCCCACCGACCCGTGCGCTCCCACAGAGAGGGTCTCCTCGGGGTGCCATCAGCCAAACAGTGTAGGCTGGTGACCCCCAGGGGGAGGGCCTTCTCTGTGGGGGCACCTGCCCTCTGGAATCAACTGCCCCCAGAGATAAGGAGAATCCAAGACCTCAGTGCCTTCTGCCGTGCCCTTAAAACCTTCCTTTTCCAGCAAGCCGGGCTGGCCTAATTTTTTAAGTGTTTTTAAGTGTTTTGTTTATTGTTTTTAATTAACGGGGCCAAATTTATATATGTATATTTTTAACTGTATTTTAATATCTGTACTTGATGTTTTTACTGGGCTGTTCACCGCCCTGAGTCCTCAGGGAGAAGGGCGGTATACAAATTCAAAATAAAATAAAAATAAAATAAAATAAATAATTTGTGAGGAGCTGCATCCAGAATGTCAGGGCAGGGTAAGAAGACAGAGAGAACTGGGCCGTCCTCGACTTACAACCACAATGGAGCCCATAATTTCTCTGGTTAAGGGAGACATTTGTAAGGTGACCAATTGTCCTCCTTTAGGGAGGACAGTCCTTCTTTTGTAAGTTCTGTCCTCTTTCGAAAAGTGTCCTCCTACATGTCCTCCTTTTTGATATTTGAAGACTAATCTGTAAATCTCCTTAGTCGATCAATGCCGATCCGGTCTGTTGCGTGTGATGTGGCGAGATGCGATTATGAGACGCATGCGCTCCGCACAGGAGAATTGTTTTGAGAGGGTACACCGTGTGCAAGTGGCTTTGTTTAGAATGGAATGGAATGGAATGGAATGGAACAATAGAATAGAATAGAATAGAATAGAATAGAATAGAATAGAATAGAATAGAATGGAATGGAATGGAATGGAATGGAATGGAATGGAATGGAATGGAATAGAATAGAATAGAATAGAATAGAATTCTTTATTGGCCAAGTGTGTTTGGACACACAAGGAATTTGTCTTTGGTCCATATGCTCTCAGTGTACATAAAAGAAAAAATAAAATATAATTGTCAAGAATCATAAGGTACAACACTTAATGATAGTTATAGGGTACAAATAAGCAACCAGGAAACAATATCAATATAAATGGTAAGGACACAAGCAACAAAGTCCAGTCATACAGTCATAAGTGGGAGGAGATGGGTGGTGGGAAGGATGAGAAGATTAATAGTAGTGCAGACTTAGTAACTAGTTTGACAGTGTTGAGGAAATTATTTGTTGGGCAGAGTGATGGCATTCGGGAATACTATCTATTCCCACCAGTGGTGGGTTGCCCACGGTTCAGACCGATTCGAAAGAACCGCTAGTGAAACTGGCGGGAGGCTCCACCCACTGACCTAGACATCATCAAAGGTGATCTACGCATGCACAGAAGCTTCATCGCATGCGTAGATCACAATGCGAACCGGTAGTAAAGGTAAGTAGAACCCATCCCTGATTCCCTGATTCACTCTGAGACCAGCCAGAGGTGGTATTTGCCGGTTCTCCAAACTACTCAAAATTTCCACTACCGGTTCTCCAGAACCTGTCAGAACCTGTTGGATTTCACCCCTGCCCAGTTCCCTTTCAAGGCTTATATCCTATGATTTTCCAAACAAACCACCTGATGTTCACATTTTACTGATATGAGTGCAGTTGCTACAATTGTGATTTGTGATCAATTATTATTAATTACTGTGATCAACCCATGCATTCAGACTTAGGCTAGGTGGGGAAAAGTTGGATTAACCTTCTTTGATTTCTTTGGAACAATGTGATTCCAATATAATGTTGCACCACATTAAGTTATATTTAGTGAGGCTTCCTTATCAAAGGTGCAAACTAAATGACCACTAGAGGGCCACCGACAGGAAAGTCTAACCCCTTGGCTGCCCTCTAGTGATCATTCTGATTCTTGCAGGCCAGAAATGGTGGGTTGGCTTAAGGGCAAGCAGTGGCCTTCCCTAACTCCATAACAATAAAATAAAATAAAATAAAATAAAACCCGGAGATATAGTTAGCCTCTTTGACTCTTTGTATGTTAATATCACCATGGCATCTATCAGTGATTAAAGTCTCTTCCCAGCAAGGAGTTGGGGGAGTGGGTGGGAAGAGAATTATTCACAAAGTAATGAGGGTAGCCGACGAATGGTGTAACATCGGACCAGTTACTTATTCTATGTAAGACTGGTAGAAGATTATTAGCAAGCAGTAGTCAAAAACAGAACAGTCCCTCTTGGCTATCCGGTTTCAAGTTTTATCGCTTGTGTGTGGAAAAAAAAAATATCTCGAGAATTCACAATCTGCAAAAATATGAAATATCCCAAAGGTAAAGAGTATCATTCTCAAGTAAATTTACTTATGGTAAATTTTGCAACAGCTCACTGCCTGGGTACGCTGGGGAACCTTAATTAAGGACAAGAATGAGACTACTTAAGAACCAACGTCAAAATACATCACCCAACCTGTCCCTAAAGCTTTTAGAATAAATTGCAGTACTGCTTCTCGATTTAATTCCGTTTAAGAAACTACCACTCCTGGCAAAGAAGGGCTCATAATAATAATCAGTGCAAATTTCTAAACCACCACCAGATGTCAGCAAAGAGGCTGAAAAAATATAATAAAAGCCTTTCCTGCCCTCTAGTGGTCCTCTGCATCATTGCAATTAAAATAATTTGACACTGATTCAGCGCCTCTGAAATGTGAAGAGTCGAGCTTCGCTTTTTGGCAACTGCCCAAGGTGGGCAGCTCAACGTCACGATCTCCTGCAGCCCTCTTCGAGCAAAAACAAAGCTCAGGGGACAGTGGTGAAATCCACATTTTTTTACTACCGGTCTGTGGGCGTGGCTTGGTGGGAGTAGTGTGGCTTGGTGGGCATGGCAGGGAAGGATACGGCAAAATCCCCATTCCCTCCCCACTCCTGGGAGAAGGATATTGCAAAATTTCCATTCTCATCCCACTCTGGGACCAGCCAGAGGTGGTATCTCCGAACTACTCAAAATTTCCCACTACCGGTTCTCTGAACTGCTCAAAATTTCCACTACCAGTTCTCCAGAACCTGCTGGATTTCACTCCTGTCGGGGGGGAATGCATGTGGCTGGCCCAGGCTCCATTTTCATCTGTGTCAGCCTCCTGCAATTCTCTGCCAACAAAGACGGAGCTTGGGAGCACATGGAGCCCACCCGCTCTATGTTTTTGGCCACAACGGCTTCCAGCCAGCAAAAATAGAGCTTGGGGATGCCACACACGGCCCACCCAGGCTCCGTTTTCACTGCAACAGCTTCCTGCAGCCCTCTGCCAGTGAAAACGGAGCTTGGGGTGGTGTCATACGCGGCCCACCTGGGCTCCATTTTCAGTTGCGATGGCCTCCTGCAGCCCTGTGCAGCGAAAAGGGCAGCCTCCCCGGGTGTTGTGGCCCGCCAGCAGCCTGCGCAGATCGTAGCTGATCCCGATGAAGAGGAGGCTGGTGTGGGGTTGAGCCAGCAGCCTGCACAGCCAGCGCTCGCGTCGGACAGCGAGGAGGCCGAAGAGGATGTGATGCCAGAGGCAGAGACTCAGCCTGGGCCTTCAGAACCTCCAGAGGCTCCTTCAAGTGGAGAGAGCGAAGTGGAGGAGCCTCTCCTCAATGCTCGGGCATGCAGGGCTGCCAAAAGGCAGGAGTGGCTACTCAGGAGGAGGAGGTCTCCTCGAGAGTAGGGCTTGAGGATAATTGCCCACTCCTTAGCCTATTTAAGTCTCACGCAGCTAGTGCTTTTTTGCTGCAAACAACTCGTATTTATAATCAGAGTATTTTGGTTTATCATATCTTGTTTTCTGGGCTGGTTGCCAACCTTTGCCGGTCTTGTTTATTCTTGCTACTTAATAAATTTGATAAGGACCGTTGGTGTGTGTCAATATCCTCGAAAATCCGGAGCTGGGGCAGAACACCGGGCTCCATTTTCACTGCCAGAGGCACTACGAGCCAATCCGTTGCTGTTTCCAGGGCAGCCCCGGAGGCCAGATCCGGCCTGCGTGCCTTGAGTTTGATACCCCTGGTTTAGATAGAAGTAAGGATTATTTATTTATTTTTATTTATTATTTATTTTATTGAATTTGTATACCGCCCTACTCCCGAAGGACTCAGGGCGGTGAACAGTCATAGAATAAAACATATAAATACAAAATTTAAAATAGAATAAAACGAATTGAATAATTTGACTGAACAAATTTAAAACCCCAATAATTTAAAACCAAATTTAAAATTTCCATTTAAAAAGGGGAAAAAAACTTAGGTCAGGCCAGCTTGATGAAATAAGAAAGTCTTGAGCGCGTGATGGAAGGTGCGCAGATCTGGGATCCTCCATATCTCCGAGGGCAGCTCGTTCCAGATCGTAGGTGCCCCCACAGAGAAGGCTCTCCCCCTGGGGGCTGCCAGTCGACATTGTTTGGCCGACGGCACCCGGAGGAGCCCCTCTCTATGGGAGCGTACTGGCTGGTGGGAGGCTATTGGTGGTAGCAGGCGGTCCCGTAAATAACCAGGCCCTAAGCCATGGAGGTAAAGGTGGTAACCAAAACCTTGAAGCGCACCCAGAAGACCACCGGGAGCAGTGCAGCTCGCACAGGAGAGGCGTTACATGGGAGTGCCACGTCGCTCCCATAACCACCCGCACTCTGCGCCAGGATAATCTTTAGCGCAGTTTCTCTCTTACACCTTTAAAATTCTGGGCAATTTATGAACGCAAGTTCCCATTTGAGGGGAAACAATGAATAAAGACACCTGAAATATTAGCAGGCGGTGCACGAATATTCATTTCAACTGACTTTAATTTAAAAAAAGGCACACCATACATATTCCGAAACTCTTAACATTTGCGGTTGGCAGAATTTCTCATGTAAAGGTGACAGGGTCATAATCTTTATTTACCTTCTGGCGGAAACATCTGATACGAATTGTTCCTATCATTGGTTTGCCTGCCCTTTAAAAGTATTGCTCGTGATTGATGACCGAAGGGAGCAGGTAAATTCATCAAGTAGCAACCAACGCAAAAAAAAGAAAGAAAGAAAGAAAGAAAGAAAGAAAGAAAGAAAGAAAGAAAGAAAGAAAGAAAGAAAGAAAGAAAGAAAGAAAGAAAGAAAAAGGCAGGTTAACTTTTTTGGACCAAGCCAGATTAATGCATGAAAATACCGTTAGGCAAACCATGTTTTATCTCCAGCCTCTCTGTTTCTCTGATTGTGAAATAAATTATGATTATAGTAACTGTCATCACATAATAATGCTAGTTTTAATCCTTCTACCCTGGCATTTTCTCACTAGGGAGGTTCACGGGATGCCAAATTGGCCTAATGCCTCAAAAAGAAAGAAAAATGTTTTTTTAAACAATTTCTCAGGTTTTTATTTTATTTATTTTATTAAATTTCTATACCGCCCTTCTCCCGAAGGACTCAGGGCGGTGAACAGCCACAAGATAAAACACATAAATACAAAAATTTAAAATAAATTAAAAACAAATTAAATAATTTGGCTGAATTTAAAATACCCCATAATTTAAAACAAATTAAAATTTACATTTAAAAAGGGGAGAAGATTTAGGCCAGGTCAGCTTGATGAAATAAAAAAGTCTTAAGCGCACGACGGAAGGTGCACAGATCCGGGATCCTCCGTATCTCCGGGGGGAGCTCGTTCCAGATAGTAGGTGCCCCCACAGAGAAGGCTCTCCCCCTAGGGGCCGCCAGTCGACATTGTTTGGCCGACGGCACCCGGAGGAGCCCCTCTCTATGGGAGCGTACTGGCCGCTGGGAGGCTATTGGTGGTAGCAGGTGGTCCCGTAGATAACCAGGTCCTAAGCCATGGAGCGCTTTAAAGGTGATAACCAGAACCTTGAAGCGCACCCGGAAGACCACGGGGAGCCAGTGCAGCTCGCGCAGGAGAGGTGTTACATGGGAACTCCACCAGGTTTGGTGAATCATGATTTCGTTACTTTTGCTAAGATGTTGGGATTCCCCACTCCCCCGCCGCCGCGTTCTTCTTCGGTTTAAGGTTTAAATCAATGGTGAAATCCTGCCAGTTCTGTCCGGCTAGGCAAACTAGAAGCGGCGGCGGCACGTGGTTCAGCGAACTGATAGTGGTGGCAGTGCAAGGCTCCGCCCACTCGCCCGGACATTGTTACATTTTTTACCTTCTGCGCATGCGCAGAAGGCTTTGCGCATGCACAGAGGGTCAAAAATTGGACCCGACGATGGTGCGCATACGCACTTCCGAACTGGTAGCGAAGGTAAGCAGATTTCGCCCCTGGTTTAAATGCATGTTCATCTCCTTTCTTGAAAAGAAAATGTTTAATTGATGATAGGTGGGCGATAATGTCCTTTAGAATTTCACTTGGCAATTTGATGCAAAATGATAAATGCTCACATTTATTTGTGGCAGAAAACACAGGACTAAAAATTTCAAAAAAAAAATAATAATCAAGGAAAACAGAAGAATCATCTTGGGGAACAGGCCATATATCATGTATGAATATTGTCCTCAGATTTGCACTTTGATAGTATCTCTATACCATGAAGGTCAACATATTGAAATGAGCATCTTATATTTAAGTCTTGTAGGGGCCGAAAAGTTGCCTTACTTCATGGTCAAGCATTGCTTTGCATACAGAAGTGGTAATAGAATATGTGTGAATGACTTTGGGGGAGGAAGGGAAGAGATGTTTTCTAGGGAGCATTTACTGTACTTTTCGTAAATAAGACAAAGTTTTTCCCCCCTAAAAGAGGGTGGAAATGATTGTGCATCTTATACACAGAATACAGCCACTTTTTGCCTCCCAAAACCCTACCCTGTACATCCCGTTTTTGCCAAAAACAGGCCCGTTTTTCACAAAAACGGGATGCACAGAGGGGAGTCCTGCAGAGTGCTCCTGGGGGCTGGGGAGGGCAAACATGCGACACATGGGGGTTTGAGAGGCCAAAAACGGGCCTGCTTTCACAAAAATGGGGCCTGCAGAGGGTTTGGGAGGCCTGCAGAGTGCTCCTGGGGCATGGGGAGGCTAAAAACACTCTCATTTTTTTTTTTTTGAAAAACTGGCCCATTTCCACAAAAACCGGGCCCGTTTTTGGCCTCCCAAACCCCCCATGCATCACGTTTTTGCCCTCCCCATCCCCCAGGAGCACTCTGCAGGCCTCCCAAACCCTCTGCACATCCTGTTTTTGTGAAAAGTGAGCCTGTTTTTGGCAAAAACGGGACATGCGTGGCAGGGTTTCGGGAGGCCAAAAAATGGCTGTATTTGGTGTATAAGATGCACCAACATTTCCACCCTCTTTTAAGGGAGAGAATGTGCATCCTATACAGCGGTGAAATGCACTTACCTTTACTACCAGTTCTGAAATGTAGGAAATTTTTTTCCTACATCAATTTCTTATTGAAGTGTCTTGCCCCCATCATAGCCTGAATCCACGGAGGAGGACGGGCAGGAGCTGGGGCCGACAGATGTCGAGGGGGCAGCTTCATTGGCTTCAGAGGAATGCAGGGAGGAGCAGGACAAGGCAGCCCCAGGCCCCTCTGGCTTGGGACAGCTTTGCCAGCAGGGAGGAACACGGGCAGGACAACTGAGAGAGGGCAGACAGTGGAAATGAGGAGTGATGGAGCTCAGGCGATGAACAAGGACCGCCCCCTCCTGATCCCCGAGCACAGAGAGTGGAGAGGAGGCAGGAACAGCACAGGCCAACCCGACGACTCGGGAGGAGAGTGTCCTGCCCCTCTTCACAAGACACAACTGGGGACTGAGATTTAAGGAGACACTTTGGGGAGGGATGTTTGTCAGGAACAAACGCTGAATTTGTGGAATTTTGTGTACTGTTGCCGAAGTCTGGTGTTTGCAGGACTGCTTGCTTCTTCCTTGCTTCGTGGACTCATTGCTTCTTCCTTGCTTCGTGGACACATTGTCTTGTTCCTTGCTTCGTGGACTCATTGCTTCTGCCGTGCTTCATGGACTCATTTCCTTTCACTTCCTTTGCCACGCTGGACTTCTTGCTTAGAAGCTGTTGTGCTAACAGCATTTTTCTGGACTACTCGCAGCCACGGGCTGCTCTGTGTGCGTGCATGTGTGTGTGTGAGTGAGTGAGTGACTGCTTTGCTCCAGGACTTGCCATGAATGTGGGAGCATTTGGGAGAAAGTTGGAGCATTAAAGGGGAATTTGAACTCTCTGCTGGCTGTGTGGCCTTAGTGCCTTGTGCCGGATCATCACATGAAGTCTGTGATTTTTGCTTCCCTGACTGCACTGTGCAACATTGATCATGACTGTTGTGGTCCACCAGCAGCCTGCAGAGCTGGCTGCAGAGTCAGACAGTGAGGAGGCTGTGGAGGAACATGGGCCAGTCCTGGAGTCAGGGGAAGGCTCGGATGAGGGCTCTGCATCAGAGGCAGAGAGGGCGCCAGGGCCATCTGGGAGTGATTCACAGACTCCAGAGCCTCCAGAGTCAGACAGCAGAGAGGCAGAAGAACAGGAGGAGCCTGTTCCTAGTGCATGCATGCGCAGAGCTGCCAGAAGGCAAGAGCAGCTAAAGCAAAAAGGACGACTCGGGAGTAAGGCCTGGAGATGATTGGCCCCTCCCATAAGGCTTAAAAGAGGAGCAAAGGCATGTGGGCACTTTGCAGGAAAGCAACATTGTTAATTCTGTTCCCAGTCGGCATCTCTGTTTGATTCTGGAATCCGTGTGGGTTTGCCAAGTGAGTCTTTGGCAGAGTGTCAAGGGAGATAAAGGTGGGTGATTATCCCGAAGGACTTTTTGCAACTAATTGGGACTCAGCTGTGAATGAACGTAATTCACAGCTGTTGCAATAAAAGAGGTTTTTGGGGCTACTCCTGTGTTTTAATGACTCAGGAAGCCTAGGTCACAACAATAAGATCTCAGATGCTGGAGAGATGGTCATCATGAAAAGATTGGATCAGAGGCGGGTTTCAGCAGGTTCTGATCAGTTCTGGAGAACCGGTAGTGGAAATTTTGAGTAGTTCGGAGAACCGGTAACTGGCCACCTCTGACTGGCCCCATCCCCATCTATTCTCTGCCTCCCGAGTCCCAGTTTATCAGAAGGAAATGGGGATTTTGCAGTATCCTTCCCCTGGAATGGGGAGGGAATGGAGATCTTACAGTATCCTTCCCCTGACACACCCACCCAAAGCCACACCCACCAAGCCATGCCACACCCACCAAGCCACACCCACAGAACCGATAGTAAAAAAAATTGAAACCCACCACTGGATTGAATAGTCCGAGACACACCTGATGAACAACATGATGTTTTGATGTGAGCCAACCTATCATAACAGTTAATGTGTTGGTGTGAGATCCAGTTTCAAGTCTGTTCCATGTAGCTTCCGCGGATGTCTCTGGATCAAATGTTTTCACCCACCACAAATATTTTTCACCGCATTTTAATTACATTTGGGGTTGCTCTTCTACCCTTTATTTTCCCTCGTTTCACAACAAATCTTCTCCTTCTTCTTTCCCTTCCCTCCCTCCTCTCCTCTCCTACTTTCTCCCTCCTCCTTTCCTTCCTCTTCCTAAATCCCCTTCCTTTCCCCCACTCCTTCCCTCTTTTCCCCCTTTCTTTTCTTCCTCTCCTTTCCCCTTTCTTCCATTCCTCTCTCTCCCTCTCCTCTTCTTACCCTCTACTCCTCTCTCCTTTCTTTCTCCTTTGTTGTGGAATATTTTCCTTGTTTGGTATCCGAGCAATTCCAGTATTCTAATAATATATACTTTCTTTTCGCTTTCTTTTCAATTTTACTCAACTGTTGTGGCTCTGTTACCTGAGCCTGTGTCATCAGCAGGAGAGGACTCCGAGAGTGAAGGAGAGGTGTTGGCAAGGCCTCCCTCTCCAGGACCCTCCTCTCTGGCAATGCCTTTGGTGTCCGCCGAAGGGCAAGAGATAGGGACGGGGCCAAGCACGTCCATGCAGCCACAGGTGGACAGTGATGAGAGTAATGAGTCTAGGCAGCGTCGCAGAGATAAACGCGCGCAACAGAAGAAAAGGCGTGCCAGAGATTAGGCTGAGTCACTGGACCACACCCCACAGGATATAAAAGGGGGTGTGGTGGCCATTCAGACTGTGACGGACAAAACTAACTACTATCAAGTCACATTGCATCTTTGGAAACAACATTATTGGCCTTGGATTTATTTTACGAACTGGACAATTCTTGACTGTGGGTATTTTGTTTATTGAGTAAAAGTTCTTGGCAAGCAGCTACTGGGTTGCTGCCAAGCGTCTTATCAGAAGAATTGGTTGTCTGCCAGTTTATTTAACCCCCGGCTGTCTGTTTGTGTATGTGTGTGAGACGGGGACAGAACATCAACCTATTGCTGTTATCTTCATAATTATATGTTTATCCTTATAGTTGTCTTTCTTTTCCCCACCTCCCATCCCCCTTTTCCATTTACTCTGCTGTCATCTGCTGGCTTATGCCTTATTTTTATACTTTCTTTAAGAAAAATATGTATATGTATGACCAATTATATATAAGAGAATGTACATTTATAGTATGTGCATAAGAAATAAAAATACGACGATGGTTGCTTGAAATTACACACCGTAGAGTGGAACTGAAACCGGAAACCATTTTGTTGGGGGTTAGACCCGCAAATATTGGATTGATTAAATGGTATCTGATGCTGCACATAATCACAGCAGGGAGACTGGCATTCGCACAAGAATGGAAGAATGAGGACTTACCAACGGACTCAAAAATAATTTATAAAATTATGAGATGTGCGGCGTCCGACAGACTTGCAAAACTGATCAAGGGTAAAAGAGACTCGGATTTTTATAGTAGTTGGAACATGTGGTATGATTGGATCCAGAAACGATGGGAGAGAGATAAAGGATACTGTTGGATTATAATTATAGATGATGGTATAATTATGCTAATCAATAAGTATTGGAAATGTAAATTTGTATATAAGAATATGTAAATAATTTCTATTTTTACTTTCTGATTATTGGTGTACATGGATATTTTGGTGACGTTACACCGTGATAGAAAAACTATTATACAAAAAAAGAAAGAAAGAAAGAAAGAAAGAAAGAAAGAAAGAAAGAAAGAAAGAAAGAAAGAAAGAAAGAAGAAAAACTTTTTTCAAAACAAATATATATTTTTCACTGAATCTTGATAGGATAAAAATCAGGGAGAATTCTGCCTCCCTCCCCCTCCCCCTCCCCCACCAAAGTAATAAAGCACATAAATATTTATGGAATTCTTTATAGAAAGAATTGTGTGGGGTTTTTTGCAACAAACACATAATCAAATCGGAACTTTTACTCTGGCCTTAAGGCTAGGGAATACTACCATAAAACTGGATCACGATGCATAAATGTTTATGTAAAAATGAATACGATTTGAGGACGAACGCGAGAAATGGGAGGATGCTTGCTGTGCTCTTACTTTGTTTAGCACTTTGCTGACGGATAGACTTCAAGCGCTCCAAAAAAGCACTATTTTTAAAGTCTCCTAGAGCCCAAAATGATACTCTGGCATGCACCTAAGTCACTGTGGGAAATGCCTAATGAAAAATTATAGCCAAAACTGGTACTAAGTCACAGCTGGAGATGTTAAATGGTTGAATTTTGGGAAGTGTCGCTATAACACGGCTTAGGAAGGGCAATAAATCCTTGCTGGAATGTAACAGAATCTGATGAGAATTTTAGGCAGCCCACAGTCAAGAGACCTGACCCATTCTGTGTGGAATAACAGAAACACAGAGAACAGTTAATGGCTTTCCAAAGTGTCTTGTTTTCTACTCCCTTACGGCCCAGAGGTTTTGCAAACATTGATTTGAAGTGACATCTGGATTCAGAGTCCCTGTTTAATTTATACCAAGAAGAATTTACAAAGTGAAGAACAGGAAGATAATGTGGGAGAGAGGAAGGGTGGGAGGGAGAGAAGGAAGGAAGGAAGGAAGGAAGGAAGGAAGGAAGGAAGGAAGGAAGGAAGGAAGGAAGGAAGGAAGGAGGGGAGGGGAGGGGAGGGAAGAATAATGGAGGGGAGGATAGAAAAGGAAGGGAAGGTAGGAAGAGGGATAAAGGAAGGAAGGGAGGCAGAGGAGGAAAGGAAGGAACGAGAGGAGAGGAAAGAATGGGAAGGGGAGAGGAAGGGAGGAAGGAAGGAAGGAAAGAAAGAAAAGAGAAAGAAAGAGAAAGAAAAAAAGGAGAGGGGAGGGAAGAGGAATGGAGGGGAGGATAGAAAGGGAAGGGAAGGAAGGAAGAGGGATAGGGAGAGGAAGGGAGGCAGAGGAGGAAAGGAAGGAAGGAGAGGAGAGAATGAGGAGAGGAGAGGAGAGGAGAGGAGAGGAGAGGAGAGGAGAGGAAAGAATGGGTAGGGGAGAGGAAGGAAGGAAAGAAAGAAAAAAGGAAGGAAGGAAGGAAGAAAAAAGGAGAGGGAGGGAAGAGGAATGGAGGGGAGGATAGAAAGGGAAGGGAAGGAAGGAAGAGGGATAGGGAGAGGAAGGGAGGCAGAGGAGGAAAGGAAGGAAGGAGAGGAGAGAATGAGGAGAGGAGAGGAGAGGAGAGGAGAGGAGAGGAGAGGAGAGGAGAGGAGAGGAGAGGAAAGAATGGGTAGGGGAGAGGAAGGAAGGAAAGAAAGAAAAAAGGAAGGAAGGAAGGAAGAAAAAAGGAGAGGGAGGGAAGAGGAATGGAGGGGAGGATAGAAAGGGAAGGGAAGGAAGGAAGAGGGATAGAGAGAGGAAGGGAGGCAGAGGAGGAAAGGAAGGAAGGAAGGAGAGGAGAGAATGGGGAGAGGAGAGGAGAGGAGAGGAGAGGAGAGGAGAGGAGAGGAGAGGAGAGGAGAGGAGAGGAGAGGAGAGGAGAGGAAAGAATGGGAGAGGAAGGAAGGAAGGAAGGAAGGAAGGAAGGAAGGAAAGAAAGAAAGAAAGAAAGAAAGAAAGAAAGAAAGAAAGAAAGAAAGAAAGAAAAAAAGAAAAAAAGGAGAGGGGAGGGGAGGGAAGAGGAATGGAAGAGAGGTTAGAAAGGGAAGGGAAAGAAGGAAAAGGGAGAGGGAGAGGAAGGGAGGCAGAGGAGAAAAGGAAGGAAGGAAGGAGAGGAGAGAATGGGGAGAGGAGAGGAGAGGAGAGGAAAGAATGGGAGAGGAAGGAAGGAAGGAAGGAAGGAAGGAAGGAAGGAAGGAAGGAAGGAAGGAAAGAAAGAAAGAAAGAAAGAAAGAAAGAAAGAAAGAAAGAAAGAAAGAAAGAAAGAAAGAAAGGAAGGAAGGAAGGAGAGGGGAGGGAAGAGGAATGGAAGAGAGGATAGAAAGGGAAGGGAAAGAAGGAAAAGGGAGAGGGAGAGGAAGGGAGGCAGAGGAGGAAAGGAAGGAAGGAAGGAGAAGAGAGGAGAGAATGGGAAGGGGAGGAGAGGAGAGGAGAGGAGAGGGGAAAGGAAGGGAGGGAGGGAGGGAGGGAGGGAGGAAGAAAAGAAGGCAGCAGTCTTTCCCTCTACTTCTCTCCTTCACGCCTGCCCCACCATTCAGATCCAGGGAAACATAATCCACAGCTTAATTAAGTGGAGAGAGGCTGGGGTATTAGCCGCACCATACAAGGCATCATATCAAAAGGAAAAGTAATCCCGACTTTAAACAGACTGACGTCTCGCCCAGGAGAAAAGGTCTCCCCAAGGAACAGGGCTTTGATAAGACTGCCAAGCGCCAAGGCTTTGGCTGACCGATGCCATCTTTATTTTCTGCGTTGAGACGACAGAGGTCTGCTCGGCATTTCCACATTTCAACGTGGCTTCTGCGTGATGCCGTTACGGAGGTATTTCAAAGGCATCGCGCCACCGAATAAAGTTAATAGCAGAACGATACCAAACATTTGTTCCCTGCTTAGAACGGAGAAAATAAGAAGGATTGGAGGAGAGAGAGAGAGAGAGAGAGAAGGAAAGAAATATTACAATTTATAATTCCTGGGGAGTCTTCATTATTTTTAGCAGGTGAGACAAATATTATGAGTGGCTCCGGTTGGTGGGAAAGATAATTAGGGGACTTCAGGTATTCTCCCCACCATTAGAGCCCTTAGTCCCATGATGGCGAACCTATGCCACACAGAGCCATACATGTGGGCATGCGGGCGTTGCCCTAGTTCAGTTCCAGCACGCATGCGTGCACCAGCCATCTGATTTTTCAGGCCATTTCTGGGCCATTTCCACCCTCCGGAGGGCCTCCAGGAGTGGGTGGGGAAGGCTGTTTTTGCCCTCCCCAGGTTTCAAGAAAGCCTATGGAGCTTGGGGAGGGGAAAAAAGGGGACTTCCAGGCCCACCGTGCTATCGCATGCCAAAAGTGGGGAGAGGGCGGGGGGATCGCGCACACATGTGCGGGGAGGAAAGGGCATGGGGGGCAGGGCACGGGGGCAGGGCACAGGGGGCATTGAATTATCGGTGTGGGCACATGCACGTACGCCCCCCCCCATGCTTCCCCCACTTTTGGCACGCGATGGCAAAAAGATTAGCCATCACTGCCCTAGGCTATTCATTTATTATTGCAATTCTCCCCACCCAAAATCTTGTTCTTTTGCATCCATTTCCATTATAGTGTGAGCGAGTGAGTAAGTACCCTGTTTCCCCAAAAATAAGACATCCCCTGATAATAAGGCCAATCGGGCTTTTGATCACATGCGCTAAAATAAGCCCTCCCCGAAAATCAGCCCTCCCCGAAAATATTTAAACGCAGAGCTGGAAATCAGGTAAAACGGCAAGAGGAGCCCCATCACGCTTATTTTGGGGTTCAAAAAAATATAAGACAGGGTCTTATTTTCGGGGAAACACAGTAAGTTTCCTGGAAGAGGCTGTGACACATGCGGTGGGAGTTGGCTATGGGATGAGACCACTGACCATAAGTAAAGCTCATTCGGAGGGAAGGACATGCTGCTTCTCAGTACTAGTAACAGAGTTGGAAGGGACCTTGGAGGTCTTCTAGTCCAACCCCCTGCTCAAGCAGGAAACCCTATATCATTCCAGACAAATGGATGTCCAATCTCTTCTCTGATCTTCAGAAGGCCGCAAAAGGGGGTTAGGTGATCCTGGGGCACTGCATGCGTCATAAACAGTGATGAGATTCAAATAATTTAACAACTGGTTCTCTGCCCTAATGACCGGCTGGGTGGGTGTCATCATGGTGGGTGTGGCCAGGGGATGTGACAGGCAGCACTTGGCCTCCTGCACCCCCCTGGGAGCAAAAACGGGCCACCCACCCATGCCCCATTTTGGGCCTAATAGGCCTCCCTGCAGCCTCCTGAGGGCAAAAACAGGCCACGCGGGCCCTTTTTCTCTCTTAGGCTAACAAATCTGTCCTGCCAGAAGATGAATAGTTGTCTGCCACACCTTTTTATCCCCAGGGTGGGGCTTCACTAGCAGTGGTGGCTCTTCCTTCCCAAGGGCCGGCCCATAGATTTCCACTGCTCTCCTCTCCTCTGCCTTCTGTGCATCCGCACGTCAGGCACTGGTCCCAGCTGTTCCTCATCAGCCACCTCCAGACCTGGGGGCTGTTGACTCTCCATCTGAGGACAGATGGACAGCCCAGGCTCCACCTCTGTCTCTCTCTCTCTGCCAGCTCCATTCCCTCTTCCCCCTCCGAGCTCTCAGGTTGCCTTGATGCTGGCCCTGACTTCCATGCCTCCTCTTCCTCCTCCTCGGATTCGGCTGCTGGAGTGGCCGACAGGCCACAGCATAGAGAAATCCCTGTCCTATTTTTTCCACAACACCCGTTCCTTTCAAAGCCCGAATGCTGGTTTGAAAAAGGAGCAATCAACATTTTAATGAGCTTTTCATAAACCATTTTCTTCTCCAAAAAACAAAACAAAACTCAGATGCCTTGAGGCCTGACAAGATAAAGACCAAAAGTACAGTTGCTTCTCTAATTAAAACCAAGGCAAGAAAAATTGGGGTCCCTCAACTAAACATGCTCCAGCTTCAAAGGGTTAGCAGAGTTCCTTAGCGCTAAGGAGAAATCAATAAAAGCAGCTCGAAACGCAGATCTTCCTGGTAATAATTACTCCAGCCAAAGCCCCCAAGGAGGAGAAGCTGGAGAAAGAGTTGGGAACCAGTTGCGCCTTGAAAATCCGGACCAAATCTTCCTTCGGCTTTAAAGAGGAAAGACGAGAAAGGATTGAAGTGCTGCTGTGCAAATCGTTTGAAAGGAGTCTCCTTATTTGTTCTTTCTTCTGGTTCCCTTGAGCCATTTTCTGTCTCCTTTTTCTTTGCGTTTAGATTTTTTCCAGCTTTTTTAGATCTCCCTGGAGGACTGTATAGCGGTAGAATCTTTGCTCCTGCTTTGAAAAAAAGCAACCAAATAATTCTTGTCGCTTTTGCTTTGGCCTTGAAAGATGGGGCCACTTGGCAGGGAAGGGAAGGGGAAAAGGGAAGGGGAAAGGAGGGGGAGGGAGAGAGAGGAGGGCAATGAGAAGGGAGGAAGGGAGGGCAATAGGAAGGAGGGAAGGAAGGAAGGAGAAGAAATGGACGAAGGGAGGGAGGGCAATGAGAAGGAGGGAGGGAGGGAAGAAGGGAGGGAGAGAAGAAGGGAGGGATGGAGGGAAGGAGGGAAGGAGGAGAAAGGTGAGGAGAGAGGGAGAAGAAGGGAGGAAGGGAGAAATGTGAGGAGAGAGGGAGGAAAGGGGAAAGGAAAGGGGAAGGGGAAAGGAGGAAGAGAGGGAATGAGAAAGGTGTATGTGAGAGAGAGAGATTGAGAGAGAGGAAAGAGAAGAGGAGGGAAGGGAAGGGAAGTGAAGGGGAAAGGAGGGAGGAAGGGAGGGATGAAGGAAGGAAGGAAGGAGAGATGGGAGGGGAGGGGAGGGGGAGGAAGAGATAAAGGGAGGGAGAAAGGGAGAAAGGTGAGGGAGAGCGAGAGGAAAAGTGGAAGGGAAGAAGAAAGGAGAAAGGAGGGAGGGAGGGAGGGAGAAAGGTGAGGAGAGAGGGAGGAAATGGAGAAGGAAAGTGGGAAAAGGAGGGAGGGTGGGAGGGGATGAAAAACGGAGATAGGTGTGTGTGTGAGAGAGAGATTAAGAGAGAGAAAAGGGGGGAGGGAAGAGAAGGGGAAAGGAGAGCAAGAGAGGGACAGGAATGAAGGTAGGAAAGGAGGAAGGAAAGGAAGGAAGGAAGGAAGGAAGGAAGGAAGGAAGGAAGGAAGGAAGGAAGGAAGGAGAGATGGGAGGGAAGGGGAGGGAGAGAGAAAGGAAGGGAGGGAGAAAGGTGAGGGAGAGAGAGAGAAAAAGGGGAAGGGAAGAGGGAAAGAGAAAGGCAGGAGGGAGGAAGGAAGAGAGGGAATGAGTAAGGGAGAAAAGTGTGTGTGAGGGGGGGAGAGGAAGTGAAAAGAAGGGTAACCAGTTACAAAACTAATAAAATCAGAAATGTCTTTCTTGTCAAATAAAAGTTACATTCAAATGCAAAACTTCCTTCTTCCATTACATCTTAGGGACAATAATGCTCTACATTAAAATTCATGACAGTGACACGTACCCAACTTCTCCCTGTCCATTTCTCTCTTTAGATGCTGCCTCCGCCACCCCACCCCCCCGTGTCTCCCCGATGGTTCCAAGATTTCTAAGCTCTGTTATTCATTTTTCAACATTAAATTTCATGTTGAATCCAGCAGGGTTGATAAATCTAAAAATACAGCAACATCTCTTTTTGGCTCCCATAATAATCTTCTTTTTTTTTTCCACATTGCATTATCCATCCTATTCAGTAACACGAGCAAATAAATATCTATCTTTCCGAGATTACCAATACATTGCAAAATAAGAAGCAAAGAGAGCGCAGGAGGGAACCAGGCAGTAGTAGAATTTCTGTTTTTTTTCTTTTCTTTTCTTTTTTTTTTGGAAATAACTGAAGAATCTCTATCTTATTTTATTTTCCCTTGCTGCTTCTAAAACAGCTCTGACGTTCATATATCATTCACTCTATAAATACAGTTTATCAATGAAATTGCAGTCAGGAAAATATATTTCTCTCTCTACTTCCTTGTGAATGTTAAAATACGGACAAATGAATGGTGGAAAAAAAGAAACAATAAGGTAAAGGCAAAGGTTCCCCTTGCACATATGTGCTAGTTGTTCCCGACTCTAGGGGGTGGTGCTCATCTCTGTTTCAAAGCCGAAGAGCCAGTGCTGTCCGAAGACGTCTCCGTGGTCACGTGGCTGGCATGACTCAACGCCAAAGGCGCATGGAACACTGTTCCCTTCCCACCAAAGGTGGTCCCTATTTTTCTACTTGCATTTTTTACGTGCTTTCGAACTCCTAGGTTGGCAGAAGCTGGGACAAGTCACGGGAGCTCACCCCATTACTCGGCGCTAGGGATTCGAACCGCTGATCTGCCGACCCTTTCGATCGACAAGCTCAGTGTCTTAGGCACTGAGCCACCGTGTCCCTAAAGAAACAATAGGTGAATGCTAAAAAAAACATTCCACAATCAATAGAAACACCTAAGCTGGGTTGATTTTTGAAGGACCAGTCTGCTCCGTCGACTAAGCTCAATGGGATCACTTGACGGGCCTTAGAAGATCTCAGAAAGTTAAGGAGGATAAGATCTAGTTAATGTCTGGGATGAGACTACAGTAGTGGCCAAAATTGTGGGAACCTTTTGGGAAAAGTGTATTTTTGAGCTTTGATGGCTAATAACACCACTTTTTTTTTTTTTTTTTGAGTTTCAAGATCATTCTATTCCACTGCTGGAATGGCCTGGGAATAGCCCAGACCTTCACCCAATTGAAAATTCTATGGAGCTGACTAAAGAACCTTGTTAGTCAGAAGCGACCCAGCAATAAAACCCAGTTAATAGAAACCATCATTCAATCTTGGTTTCACATTACAGCAGCTGGAGAACTCAAAGACTTGGTTCCCTCCATGGGAAGACGTTGTCAGGCCGTCATTCATGCTAAAGGTTACCCAACTAAGCATTAACTGACATGGTGATCATTTTTGTATATCTCGTTTTTTCTATGTTTCACTTTTCTGTATATACAGTATATATATATATATATATATATATATTGTATTCTGTATATATATATATAGGTCTTTGGTTATTTGGGTTTCTCCCGCGTAAAATTGGAAGTGTCTTGGCGACGTTTCGACGAAGTCTCATTTGTCATCTTCAGGCTGGTGTTTTCGGCTTCGTGCTT
The DNA here is from genome assembly GCF_059756535.1 of Pantherophis guttatus. Lineage (NCBI taxonomy): Eukaryota > Metazoa > Chordata > Lepidosauria > Squamata > Colubridae > Pantherophis > Pantherophis guttatus. Next base: position 11,576,664 of record NC_142079.1, on the reverse strand, counting down.
CTAGGAGCAATGTGAGATCGCAGCTTCTAGAAGCAATGTGAGATCATAAAGAAACAAAACTTACAGCCCAGCGACCTACTCGTGAGCTTCGATGTCATATCCCTCTTCACCCGTGCCAATCAATGAAGCCTTGACAGCTATCCAAAACAAATATAACCCCTCCAAGCACATCCTAGATCTGACCAACTACTGCCTATCCAACACATGCTTCATCTATAATGGACAAAAATACAAACAAATAGAAGGAGCGCCCATGGGATCACCCCTCTCACCTGTCATTGCCAACCTCTACATGGAACATTTTGAAACCCAAGCTCTAGAAAAATCAGATCACAAACCCAAACTCTGGCTCAGATACGTAGATGACACCTTCAAAATCTGGCCACATGGGAAAGAAAAACTGGACAACTTCCTCACACACTTCAACAGCCTATACTCCAAAATACAGTTCACCATGGAAACAGAAGCTAACAACCAACTTCCCTTCCTGGATATCTTAGTCTACAAAAAATCCAATGGCTCCCTAGGACACACCATCTACCAGAAGAAAACACACACAAACCGCTATCTGCACGCACTCTCACACCACCACCCTGCCCAGATCAACTCTGTAGCCAAGACACTCATTTCCAGAACAAAACGCTTAGCTGACGAACAACACCTAAAAACCGAACTACACACTCTCACTAACGTACTAACATCCAATGGATTCCAAAGAAATAAGATCACCAACCTAATCCAAAAAGAAACCCCCACTAAAATCCAAGACAGAGAACAAGAAAACGGCAAAGCCCTCCTCCCATACATAAAAGGCACCACAGACAGAATCAGCAAGATCCTCCACAAACACAACATCAAGACAGCATTCTGCACAAACCAAGCGACTTGTTGACTTGTTGACTCTTCGTCTTTGGAAATCCTTCGGGTTTTTCAGTGATGCAACCGTGACCATGTGGTTGGTTGACCTCTTTTTTTTTTTTTCATTTTCTTTTCTTTCCTTTCTCCGGGAGATCAAAGATTTTTCTTTTCCTTTTTTAAAAAACATCCATTGAAAATTCAGGTGAAGTCTCCCTTCAAAGAAAAATGATGAAAGGATAAAACAGCACAACAGTTGTGTCATTTCAGTCGAAAACAGGGCATTCTGCACATACGCAAAGCCCTTCAGAAGCTCTGATGCTACTATCCTTGATAAGCTTTGCCATCCAACACTTTATAGGTAGTTCCAGAAAGCAACTGGATTTTCTTGTTTTTCTTTGAAGAAGTTTCGCTTCTCATACAAAAAGCTTCTTCAGCTCTGAAGAAGCTCCTTGAATAAGAAGTGAAACGTCTTCAAAAGAAAAAACTAGGAAGGCCAGTTGCCTCCTGAAAAAGCACCTTTGAGACAACCATAACATAGAATAACAGAGTTGGAAGGGACTTTGGAGGTCTTCTAGTCCAACTCCCTGCTTAGGCAGGAAACCCTACACCACTTCAGACAAATGGTTATCCAACAACTTCTTTAAAACTTCCAGTGTTGGAGCATTCACAACTTCTGGAGGCAACTTCTGTTCCACTGATTAATTGTTCTCACTGTCAGGAAATTTCTCCTTAGTTCTAAGTTGCTTCCCTCCTTGATAAATTTCCACCCATTGCTTCTTGTCCTGCCTTGAGGTGCTTTGGAGAAGAGCTTGACTCTCTCTTCTTTGGGGCAGCCCCTGAGATATTGGAAGACTGCTATCATGTCTCCCCTAGTCCTTCTTTTCATTAAACTAGACATACCCAATTCCTGCAACTGTTCTTTATATGTTTTAGCCTCCAGTCCCCTAATCATCTTCGTTGTGCTTCTCTGCACTCTTTCTAGAGTCTTGAACATGGATGACTGATAATCTCTACAGACTTTTAGCTATGCAATTTGGGAGGGACACCCTTGGAATGGTATGGGAGTAGGAATGGATTTCCAGGGGGAAAAAATTGCAGACTACAGGAACCATTTGCACCACTCAGGTGACCCTGAGGACACAGATCAACCTCCAAGTGGCCTCAATGACCCTCTAAAAGGATGCAAACGACCAGCTGTCTGCAAGGAATATAAATCCTTCCATTCCGCACCCTCCAGTCAGAGCTGAAGAAGCTTCTTGGATGAGAAGCAAAACATCTTCAAAGAAAAACAAAGAAGTCCAGTTGCCTCTTGAGAAAAAGCACCTTTGGGACAATCATGACCTGGATGATTGAGAATCTCTACAGACAATTGCAGATAGTTGCAGGATCCAATCTGAATTGGTCACTGGGATCAGAGAGATTTATTCTCTCAAGCTTTCATGCTTGTGCTGGAGCCCATCATCAGGGCTGTTCTACGCATTGCATTTATGTGGTGCCTTGTTGTGTGTAGCTTTTTGGTTGTTAATTAGGGTGTTGATCAGTGGTGAGTTGCTCCCAGTTCTGTCCGGTTCTATAGAACCGGTAGTAAAGCCGGCGGGAGGCCCAGCCCACCTGCCACGATGTCATCATGGGTGATCTGCGCATGCACAGAAGTGTTCTGCCCCAGCTCCGAATTCCCAAGGATTGTGACACACACCAACGGTCCTTATCAAAATTATAACGTACCAAGAATAAACGAAGTCCGGCAAAGGTTGGCAAACAGCCCAGAAAACAAGATACGATAAGACACTCACTCTCCAAAATGCTCTGTAATAATTATACGTTGTTTCCAGCAAGAAATTACTATCTGCATGCGACTTAAATAGGCTAAGGAGTGGCCAATTATCCTCAAGCCTTTCTCTCGAGGAGACCTCCTCCTCCTGAGTAGCCACTCCTGCCTTTTGGCAGCCCTGCGTGCCCGAGCATTGAGGAGAGGTTCCTCCACTTCGCTCTCTCCACTTGAAGGAGCCTCTGGAGGTTCTGAAGGCCCTGGCTGAGTCTCTGCCTCTGGCACCACATCCTCTTCAGCCTCCTCGCTGTCCGACACGAGCGCCGGCTGCGCAGGCCGCTGGCGCAACACCACACCAGCCTCCTCCTCATCGAGATCAGTCAGGATCCGCGCAGGCTGCTGGCGGGCCACAACAAGAAGCTTCTGCACATGCGTGGAAGCACGTGAGAGAGAGAGGATGAAGCAAGCGTCCGCGCGCGTGCGCTCCCATTACCAAACTGTAGTAAAGGTAAGTAGAACCCTTGATGACTGGCTATTAAGTTGTGGAGTGTTGTTTCCTGCTGTGCCCTCAGCTCCTGATAAGCTAGTGGTACTTTTGTTGTGCCCTTCAACACTCCTGTTGTGTCATTCAGCACTCCTGTTGAATGACAAAAGCCACGTTTCCCAGACTTCAGTCATTTCTCTGGCTCTTTTTATCCCTGCTCAGCCAACAATTGCAGTAGCTGTGAAACTGAATGCATTACAGGTAGACCGAAACTTAACAATCATTTGTTTAATGATCATTCAACTGCAGAAACCCAACCTGGATGTGAAATTGGCTGTTTCATCCCCATTCATATTTGCCTTTCTTCCTTTTCTTTTCTTTTCTTTTCTTTCTTTTTTTTTTTGAAGAGTTGAACGGTGTCCAAATTGAGCGTGTGAGTGAACAACAGGCCCCATAATTGCCTGCGGGGGCATCGTCTGTGTTCTGCTAAAGTCCCTGAACTTTACATTTTCCAAAAAAAAAAAAAAAAAGAATTAACGGCTCTAATAGAGAAATAGATTGCTCCCAAGTTGTGGTTTTGTTCTCTTGCTAGGGAATATCCTGAGCAAAAATTGCAGAAGTTAATTGCAACCTTTTGTGAGCAAAAAAAAATATACGATCAAGCTGGGTCAGGGGAAAAAGGTTTGATATTTTAAAAACAGGAAATTTGCCTTGATAATCGGTGGACTTTCTAATGAAACTTAACCTGTTCCTTTTCGTGGAATATCTTGGTCCGCGATACTGCTGGCGGGGGTGATGGTGATGATGATGATGATGGAGAAGAAGAAGAAGATGAAGATGATGATGAACATAAAGAGGATGCTGAAGATGAAGAACATGATGACAATGACTGCTACAAGCCGTCCTCTATTTATGACCACAGCTGAACCCGCAATTTATTTGCTAAGCGGCACCGTTGTTAAGTGAGTTTTGTCCCAATTTACGACATTCCTTGCCGCCGCTGTTAAGTGAATCGCTGGCGTTGTTAAGTTAGCAACACAGTTGTTAAGTAAATCTTGGTTTCCCATTGTCAGAAGGGGATCATGTGTCCCTCGGGCACTGCGACTATCATAAATACGAGCCGGCTGCCATCTGAATTTTGATCACATGACCACGGGGGATGCTGCAACAGTTGTAAGTATGGGAAATGGTCACAAGTCACTTTTTTCAGTGCCATTGTAACCTCGGTTGGTCACTAAATGAACTGTGGTACATCAAGGAGAATTTTGATCACCGTACTACAAAAAAGATGTTGAGACTTTGGAAAAAGTTCAGAGAAGAGCAACTACCCTGCCTGAGTGGTGCCTAATGCCTCCTAAGGCAGCATTTAACATACAGCTGCCTGCAATTACTGCGAGTTCAATTCTCACCAGGCTCAAGGTCGACTCAGTCTTCCATCCTTTCTAAGGTGGGTAAATTGAGGACCCAGTTTGTGGGGGCAATAAGCTGACTTTGTATAAATATACAAAAAGGATGAAGGGTATTGCTTAACGCATTGTAAGCCGCCCTGAGTCTCCGGAGAAGGGCGGCATATAAATCAAATTAAAAAAACAAACAAACAAAAAAACTAAGATGATCAAAGGCCTGGAGACTAAACCATAGGAAGAACGGCTGCAGGATTTGGGTCTGGCTAGTCTAAAGAAAAGAAGAATTAGGGGAGAAAGGATAGCAGCATTCCAGTATTTGAGGGGCTACCCCAAAGAAGAGGAGGTCAAATTATTCTCCAAAGCACCAGAGGGCAGGACAAGAAACAATGGATGGAAATTAATCAAGGACAGAAGCAACCTGGAATTAAGGAGAAACTTCCTAACAGCGAGGACAATTAACCAGCGGAACAGCTTGCCACCAGGAAGTTGTGGATGCTCCATCACTGGAGGTTTCTAAGAACAGTCTAGACAGTCACTTATCTGAAATAGTATAGGTTCTCCTGCTTGAGCAAGGGGCTGGACTAGAAGATCTCCAAAGTCCCTTCCAGCTTCTATTCTATTCTATTCTATTCTATTCTATTCTATTCTATTCCATTCCATTCCATTCCATTCCATTCCATTCCATTCCATTCCATTCCATTTTCTGCTCTCTTCTGCTCTGCCTACTTTATTCTATTCTATTCTATTCTATTTTCTATTCTATTCTATTCTATGAACTACCTATATTATATTTAATGATGATGATGATAATAACTTTATTGTCATTGTATGTATATGCACAGTATACCCATACAACGAAATTCACTTTCTATTTCTAAATTTTTAAATTTAGAATACTTCTAAAACGCATCACCCTTATGTCAATATTTTCGGCCAGAACAATTCCCCATGAAAAATAATATCATTCCATCTCCCAATGCTTTGCAATAAATGTTTGCAATGGAACTTCTGATGGCTTGCCTTCAGAAGTTGTGTGGATGTTCCAAGACCGGAAGTTTTCAAGAAGAGACTGGACAGATGCTTGTCTGGGATTGGTAACAGGTCTCCTGCTTGGCTAGAGGACTCGAAGACCTCCAAGGTGCCTTCCAATTCTGGTATTCTGTTAGTCTGTTAGATCTTAATCTTGCTGGGCATTGAATTGGTAAGTGCTATTTGACACATGGAAGGGACGTGGTGGCTGAGTGGCTAAGACGCTGAGCTTGTCAATCGAAAGGTCGGCAGTTCAGCGGTTCGAATCCCTATCGCCGCGTAACGGGGTGAGCTCCTGTGACTTGTCCCAGTTTCTGCCAACCTAGCAGTTCGAAAGCAGGTAAAAAATGCAAGTAGAAAAATAGGGACCACCTTTGGTGGGAAGGGAAGAGCATTCTGTGCGCCTTGGGCATTGAGTCATGCTGGCCACATGACCACGGAGACATCTTCGGACAGCGCTGGCTCTTTGGCTTTGAAATGGAGATGAGCACTGCCCCCTAGAGTCGGGAGATGATCACGGAGACGTCTTCAGACAGCGCTGGCTCTTTGGCTTTGAAATGGAGATGAGCATCGCCCCCTAGAGTCGGGAGATGATCACGGAGACGTCTTCAGACAGCGCTGGCTCTTCGGCTTTGAAATGGAGATGAGCACTGCCCCCTAGAGTCGGGAGATGATCACGGAGACGTCTTCAGACAGCGCTGGCTCTTTGGCTTTGAAACGGAGATGAGCATCGCCCCCTAGAGTTGGGAATGAGTAGCCACATGATCACGGAGACGTCTTCGGACAGCACTGGCTCTTCGGCTTTGAAACGGAGATGAGCATCGCCCCCTAGAGTTGGGAATGAGTAGCCACATGATCACGGAGGCGTCTTTGGAGAGCGCTGGCTCTTCGGCTTTGAAACGGAGATGAGCATCGCCCCCTAGAGTTGGGAATGAGTAGCCACATGATCACGGAGACGTCTTCGGACAGCACTGGCTCTTCGGCTTTGAAACGGAGATGAGCATCGCCCCCTAGAGTTGGGAATGAGTAGCCACATGATCACGGAGACGTCTTCGGACAGCGCTAGCTCTTCGGCTTTGAAACGGAGATGAGCATCGCCCCCTAGAGTCGGGAACGACTAGCAGATATATGCAGATATATACCTTTTTTTGACACATGAGTGGAACATCCTAAAAACGCTGGGATTTTTGCAGTCACTGCAGCTGCTGTTTGTCTTTCCATGCTAGGAAGAAAAAAAGCAGATAACAAAGAGTTACATTAACAGCCCTTCTTCCAGGCAATGAAATCCTTTCGGATGGCACTATAGTGGAGATTTAAAGCTAAATGAACACACATCCCAGATTGATTTTGAACTCTGCATTTTAAATAAAGCTGCCCTTCTCTTGGAAGACAAAGAGCGAAAGGCAGAGAGAGAGAGAGAGAGAGAGAGAGAGAGAGAGAGAGAGAGGAAGAGAGAGAGAGAGAGAGAGAGCGAAAGAGAGAGAGAGAGAGAGGGAGGGAGAGAGAGGGGGGGAAGGGAGGGAGGGAGGGAGGGAGGGAGGGAGGGAAGACTTCTAAGCATATGGTTTTATTAAAACACAAAGCTGCGCTGCTAAATAATTTTAGTCAGGACATAAATAACCTCGCCCAGTTATAATAACAGCACTTTTTAGGTCTCGCCAAGTCACAGAATGAAGACGTTTCAATTGTTCTCTATTGAAAAGGTGAAAGAATATCTCCCTTTGACTATTTACAAACAGGACTGAATGGACCTGTTGAAGCCTGGGAACTCTGGCAGCTGTGAATCACAATTAACAAATTTTACATCCTCCGTGAAGGGCCAATAGATCACTGCTTGGATTTATTTAAATCTTGGACTGGTGATCTTCTCTTCAGCCCATTAATCATGTCTTTGAAACCATCCCCGAGCCACTGAGCATTCGTCTTTCTCCTTTTTCCAAATCAATCTTTGGGCTTTGTGATTAGGGGAAAAAATATTGAAGGTTATGAAAGTGGGGTTATGAACGGTTATAAACCGAGGTGAAAATTGATATCAAATGACAGCGGCATTAATAAAGGAGAACCGTGGAAAGGCCAAAGTCCTAACCTCATTAAGGCATCACAGGATAAGCAATTGGGAGAATAGCAGGGAGAGAAAAGCTTTAATCTGTTCTTTACCCAACAGAGGGTGAGAAAATGGAATAGAATGGGGTGGGGTGGGGTGAAGAATGGAGTGGAGTGGAGTGGAGTGGAGTGGAGTGGAGTGGAGTGGAATGGAATGGAATGGAATAGAATAGAATAGAATAGAATAGAATAGAATAGAATAGAATAGAATAGAATAGAATAGAATAGAATAGAATAGAGGAGGAGGAGAAGGAGAAGGAGGAGAAGGAGAAGGAGAAGGAGAAGGAGAAGGAAAAGAGAAAGAAGAGGGAGAAGGAGAAGAATGAGAGAAGTAAAATCAAAAGGAATAGGATAGGATGAGATAGGCTAGGAGAGGAGAGGAGAGGAGAGGAGAGGAGAGGAGAGAAGAGGATAGAAGGAGGAGGAGGAGGAGAAGGAGAAGGAGAAGGAGAAGGAGAAGGAGAAGGAGAAGGAGAAGGAGAAGGAGAAGGAGAAGAATGAGAGAAGGAGAAGCAAAAGGAATAAGGATAGGATAGGATAGGATAGGATAGGATAGGATAGGATAGGATAGGATAGGATAGGATAGGATAGGATAGGATAGGATAGGATAGGATAGGAAAGGATAGAATAGAATAGAATAGAATAGAATAGAATAGAATAGAATAGAATAGAATAGAATAGAATAGAGGAGGAGGAGGAGGAGGAGGAAGAGGAAGAGGAGAAGGAGAAGGAGAAGGAGAAGGAAAAGAGAAAGAAGAGGGAGAAGGAGAAGAATGAGAGAAGTAGAATCAAAAGGAATAGGATAGGATGAGATGGGATAGGATAGGATAGGATAGGATAGGATAGGATAGGATAGGATAGGATAGGATAGGATAAGATTTATTTAAATCTTGGACTGGAGGAGGAGGAGGAGGAGGAGGAGGAGGAGGAGGAGGAGGAGAAGGAGAAGAACGAGAGAAGGAGAAGCAAAAGGAATAAGGATAAGATAGGATAGGATAGGATAGGATAGGATAGGATAGGATAGGATAGGATAGGATAGGATAGGATAGGATAGAATAGAATAGAATAGAATAGAATAGAATAGAATAGAGGAGGAGGAGGAGGAGAAGGAGAAGGAGAAGGAGAAGGAAAAGAGAAAGAGAAAGAAGAGGGAGAAGGAGAAGGAGAAGAACGAGAGAAGGAGAAGCAAAAGGAATAAGGATAGGATAGGATAGGATAGGATAGGATAGGATGAGATAGGATAGGATAGGATAGGATAGGATAGAATAGAATAGAATAGAATAGAATAGAATAGAATAGAATAGAATAGAATAGAATAGAATAGAATAGAATAGAATAGAAGGAGGAGGAGGAGGAGAAGGAGGAGGGGGAGGAGGAGAAGGAGAAGGAGAAGGAGAAGGAGAAGGAGAAGAACGGGAGAAGGAGAAGCAAAAGGAATAAGGATAGGATAGAATAGGATAGAATAGAATAGAATAGAATAGAATAGAATAGAATAGAATAGAATAGAATAGAATAGAATAGAATAGAATAGGAGGAGGAGGAAGAGGAGGAGGAGGAGGAGGAGGAGGAGGAGGAGGAGGAGGAGGAGGAGGAGGAGGAGGAGGAGGAGGAGGAGGGGAGGGAGAAGAGGGAGGAGGAGAAGAATGAGAGAAGTAGAAGCAAAAGGAATAGGATAGGATGGGATAGACTAGAATAAGAATAGACTAGATTAGAACAGAACAGAACAGAACAGAACAGCATAGAATTCTTTATTTGCCCAACTGTGATTACACACACAAGGAATTTGTCTCCCGGGCAGAAGCTCTCAATGTACTACATGCTAAGCAACAGAGTAATCATCATCATCACAGGATACCAATAAGAGTGGGTAGTAGAGAAGACAAGAAGGGTAATGATAATACTACAGCCGTGTCACATTAGATGTTAGAATGAGCTCTATCTTCTTCTTAACGTCACTGCTCTGCACTCAAAATAAATAAGCAAAAAGTCCCCCACAGCTAGTTCAAGTGTACGATCCACTCCAAAACAAACCCACATGTTTGGCATGATTTTTTGCAGCTGGATAATACGAGAGGACTTCTTCAACTGCCAGAAAATGGCTCAGCTAAGTAAGCCCATTCCTGAGAAACGAAGGCATCATCATTGTCAACATCAATAATGGCAAACAGCGAAAACAATCACAACACCCAAAGGAGACCGCTGCACCTGCCTTTAATCACCGCATATTTCTTATTCGCTCTTGGTAATCATTTTAGCTGGCCAGTTTGTGGTTGCATCAAAGCCCTAAATCACAAATGTAATGGCTTTTTCATTGATTTCTTCAAGGGCAGTTTCCCCTCCCCCCACTTTCAATAACTGGTGATAAATTATGTTGAGTAGTAGTGTATCTTGACTGCCTTTGGGGTGGGGAAAGGAAGGAGGTAATAGAAATTGGTGGTTGAAGCAACTGAGATGGGAAATGCTTGCTTCAAAAGAAAATGGGCCCATTCTTGTAGAGCCATCTAACAAAACAACAGAACAGGAAGGGACGTTGGAGCAGTGGTGGTATTCAGCTGGTTTGGGCAAATTGGTAGCGGCGGCTGCGGGAGGTTCTACCCACCTCCCCGGACGTCATCACGTCCCGTTTTTGATGCTCACATTTGCAAACCGGTAGTGAAGGTAAGGGAACACCACCCCTGCCTTGGAGGTCTTCAAGCAACAGCCAAAAAAGCTCATGCAACCCTTAGTGACATAAACAGAAGCATTGCATCACCAACACTGATGATGTTACCTAGTTTGGTAATGAAACGTCTGCAAGACAACCTCCAAGCTCAGAAAGCACCGAGGACTCCTCATTTCAACCCAGAGTTATAAATATTCTTCTTTATTGGCCTTATAACTTCATGTGAAGTTTTGGTTGTTGTTATTAGTTGCGAAGTCGTGTCTGGCCCATTGCGACCCCATGGACAACGTTCCTCCAGGCCTTCCTGTCCTCTACCATCCTCTGGAATCCATTTAAGCTCACGCCGACTGCTTCAGTGACTCCATCCAGCCACCTCCTTCTCTGCCGTCCCCTTCTTTTCTTTTGCCCTCCATCGTTCCCAGCATTAGGTTCTTCTCCAGGGAGTCCTTCCTTCTCATTAGGTGGCCAAAGGATTTGAGTTTCCTCTTCAGGATCTGGCCTTCTAAAGAGCAGGCAGGGTTGATCTCCTCCAGGACTGACCGCTTGGATCGCCTTGCAGTCCAAGGGACTTGCAGGAGTCCCTTGGATCTATCTATCTATCTATATCTATCTATCATCTATCTATCTATCTATCTATCTATCTATCTATCTATCTATCTATCTATCTATCATCTATTGTTGTTGTTGTTGTTAGTTGTGAAGTTGTGTCCGACCACCCAGCAACTGGGCAAGCAACTCCTTGCTAAAATTTTTGAAGCCAACCCGCTGAGAAGATGGATATACTTTTCAACAAGCTCACTTTTCAGAATGTCACAATGCTCTTTTGCAAAAAACAAAAACCCCACCGTCTGTTAAAAAAAAAAAGATGGTGAATGCAGACCAACATTGGCCAGGCATGTCTGATCTACTGGTAAGTTATTGCAGTGCGATGGAAGGTTGAAAGTTGAGTTCAAAAACACGTACCTGACATTCAGAAGGTCTTAGGTTTAATCCCCTGGATGGTTCAGGAGGGAAAAATGGTCAAGCTGAACAAGGACTCTACTCTCTGGGCAACTTGTTCTGTTGCACTTCAGGTAGGAATTATTAAGGAAAAAATTGAGCTTCTTGTGAAGAACATTTTTTTTTCATGTTTTATTTGTTTTACTTAAATAACATTCAATTTCCATCAAACAGTGTGTGATCTGGGTACAATTGTTTTTAAGCAATCATAATCCACATATTTGTTGTAGTATTCTTCACAATAATATTAATAATATTGTATTGTTTTATTTATTTATTGGTTCGATTTATATGCCGCCCTTTTCCGGAGACTCAGGGTGGCTTACAATGCGTTAAGCAATGGCCTTCATACTTTTGTATATACCTGCTTAGTAGGGCTTTCGGCCCCCCCTAAGCGGTGTTCTTTTTTATACAAAGTCAGTTTATTGCCCCCCACAATCCGGGTCCTCATTTCACCTACCTCGGAAGGATGGAAGGCTGAGTCAACCTTGAGCCTGGTGAGATTTGAACTTGCAGTAATTGCAGGCAGCTGGCAGCTAAGTGCTATTTAATATAATAACAATAATATTTTTTAACATCATCATCTTTAACAACTCTCCATATTAACATTTCCTCTTATCTCTCCTCCTTTCTAACTTCTGTTTCTATTGTCTAGCCCAGTCAGCAACCTGCGGCTCTGGAGCCGCATGTGGCTCTTTCATCCCACTGCTGTGGCTCCCTGTTGCTGATCGGCTCCACAATTGATAGGGCTTTTGGTTAGGACAGGTAGAGGAAAGAGGATGCCGCACTAGGAGGAGACTCTGTGGTGGGGGAACTGGACTTCAGGTTAGCAGAGGAAAAAGGACACCGCGCTAGGAGGAGACTATGATGTGGGAACTGGACTTCCAGTCAGCTCCAGAATTGAACAGGAGCTTCCAGTTAGGACCTTTGTGGCTCTTTGAGTGTTTAAGGTTGCCGACCCCTGCTCTAGCCATTGATAAAATATGTCCCATATCAAAAAAATATTCAGTTTCTTCTTTATCCTTAATAGTAAGCAGTGGCTCAATGGCTAAGACGCCGAGCTTGATGATAGAAAGGTCGGCAGTTCAGCAGTTCAAATCCCTAGTGCCACGTAAGCTCCCGTGACTTGTCCCAGCTTCTGCTAACCTAGCAGTTCGAAAGCAGGTAAAAAATGCAAGTAGAAAAATAGGGACCACCTTTGGTGGGAAGGGAACAGCGTTCTGTGCGCCTTTGGCGTTGAGTCATGCCGGCCACATGACCACGGAGATGTCTTCGGACAGTGCTGGCTCTTCGGCTTTGAAACGGAGATGAGCACCGTCCCCTAGAGTCGGAAACAACTAGCAAAGAGGAACCTTTACCTTTTTAATCTATCCATTTCTGTGCATTCTAATATTTTCTTCATTACATTCCCCTCTGACGGAATCTGATCATTTTTCCATTGCTGTGCAAATTCAATTCTAGTTGTGGTTAGTATATGCCAAACCAGATATATAGTCTTTTTATCATATATTTTTTTCCGGTAGAAAGCCCAACAAAAATATCTCTGGTTTTGTTTTGTTTTGTTTTGTTTTTAATTTGATTTATATGCCGCCCTTCTCCGAAGACTCAGGGCGGCTTACAATGTGCTCAGCAATAGCCTTCATCCTTTTTGTATATTTATACAAAGTCAGCTTATTGCCCCCACAAACTCATTTCACCTACCTTAGAAAGGATGGAAGGCTGAATCAACCTTGAGCCTTGGCGAGATTCGAACCCTGCAGTAATTGCAGGCAGCTGGTCTTAAGCAGCTTAATAACAGGGTGCCTTAAACCCCTTGTTACAAGGCTCTTTTCAAGTCTATGTGTTGTTTTGTCATTTTTTTCCAACCAAGTATGTATTTTCGTCCTATATTTTTTAGCTTTTGGGCATGCCCACCACATATGGTAGTATGAACCAGATGATTGATTACACTTCCAACGTTTAGCAGATCTGTCTTTATACATTTTTGCCAGTCTTGCCAGTGCATATTGTTTGTGGACTCAAGGAGCTTTAGGATCCTGGAACCAGCTCAAGTGAAGATACTAGAAACTTTGTTCTCGGCTTGCCGTCGGGCATGCGTGCAAACTAATCAGCATTCTCTCTGGTATCTTGAGTTCCCATTCAAAAGCCATTCTCATTTGTAATTAAATCATCAAATTGCTTTGCGCCCATCTGACAACCCGAGAGTTTTCTGAAGATGATAAGTCATTCTTAGTTGTGAAATGTGGTTTTGTTTGGCTTTTAAGGGCATTTGTTGCTTCTTTTAAGGGTCATGAGCTGACCTTAACCTTCTTTTTTTCTGTCACAGAAGCAAGATTTTTCTTTCCTCCAGCCGAGTAAAATATTGCCTTCTCAAGTCTACTTATGGTGCCAATTGATGAGAATTCTGTGAGTTGAAGTTCACATGTCTTAACATGAAGACAAGGTTCAAAACCCTGGGGGGAGGAGGGGAAGGAGGATGAAAGAAGAGGAGGAAAGAAGAAGAAAAGAAAGGAGAAGGAGGAGGGAAGAGGAGGAGAGAAGAGGAGGAGGAGGAAAGAAGAAGAAAAGAAAGGAGGAGGAGAAGGAGAGAAGAGGAGGAAAGAAGAAGAAAAGAAAGGAGAAGAGGAGGAGAGAAGGGGAGGAAAGGAGAAGAAAAGAAAGGAGGAGGAGGGAAGAGGAGGAGAGAAGAGAAAAGGAAAGAAGAGGAGGAAAGAAGAAGAAAAGAATGGAGGATGGAGGAGGAGGGAGGAGGAGGAGGAAAGAAGAGGAGGAAAGAAGAAGAAAAGAATGGGGGAGGGAGGAGGAGGGAGGAGGAGGAGGAAAAAAGAAGAAAAGAAAGAAGGAGGAGTAGGAGTAAAGGGAGCAGAGAGAGATATATTCTTATGTCTGACATAAGATCCTGTTAATGTAAACTTAAAGTAGAATTTGCTCATCTTGCCATGTTTCCTTGGTCCTCTGGTTTATCTTGCAAGAAGGCAGAGAAGGAGAAGGAGAAGGAGGAGGAGATTAAGTTATGATCTGTTCAATTCTAGAGAAGAAGCTGAGTCATGCTGAAAAAACATACCAGAATTCTCTGAGAAGAGACCAGAATTCTTCTCTCAGACCACACACAGAGAAAGAAAATGATTATTACTAAAATATAGAAGCCACCATCAAGCCGAGCTAAAACTTAATCCCTCTGCCAAATTGCAAAACTTTTATGCAATTAATTATAGAGCCAAAACATGAGGTCCAGAGGGGAAGGGGCCCACTAGCGCTGTGCATTTCTTTATGTAACTATAAAACCCATTCCTTCTTTCCAGACCCCAAGGAAAAAATCCATTAACATCTTTATTAGCTCTATTTTACATAGCTAATTACATTCTAGACGGAATGTTTAATCACTTTGGTTTATTCACTCTGAGTAGCTCATCATGATGACGAAGAAATATTTCCAAAGAAAAGAGATTAAGGATTCAGGGAGATTTCTTTTGGCATTTAAAAAGTAGAGAGATTTGGGACCGTCACGCCTGGTTATATAAGCCATCTCAAGTAGACCAAAAGACCTGTGAAAAAGATGACTTTTTTCTTCAGTCTTCATCTATCTCCTTTAGTTGTTCCATAGTCTTCAAGAACTGGAAACATCTGGGTGATCTTGTTTGACCTTGGGTTCAAAACTGGATTGGGATTAGAATAGGAGAGTTTAACAGATTAACAGAGTTGGAAGGGACCTTATAGGTCATCTAGTCCAACCACCCGCTCAAGCAGAAGACTCTACACCATTTCTGACAAATGGCAGTCCAATCTTTCCTTGAAAGCCTCAAGTGATGAAGCTCCCACAACTTCCGAAGGCAACTTCTGTTCCATCGGTTGATTGTTCTCACTGTTAGAAAATTCCTCCTTATTTCCAGGTTGAATCTTTCCTTCTTCAGTTTCCATCCGTGATTCCTTGTCTGGACTTCAGGTGTCTTGGAAAATAGCTTGACCCCCTCGTCTCTGTGGCAGCTCCTCAAATATTGGAAGACTGCTCTCATGTCTCCCCTGGTCCTTCTCTTCTCCTCACTAGACTAGCCAGGCCCAGTTCCTATAACCGTTCATCGTTGTTTTAGCCTCCAGCCCCCTAATCATCTTGGTTGCTCTTCTCTGCACTCTTTCTAGAGTCTCAACATCGTTTTTATAGTGTGGTGACCAAAACTGGATTCTAGGATTCTAGGTGTGGTCTTACTAAGGCTTTGTAGAGTGGTATTAGTACCTCACTTGATCTTGATTGTTTCCCTCTGTTAATGCAATTTAGGATTGCATTGGCTTTTTTGGCTGCCGCCACACACTGCTGGCTCATATTTAGCTGCTTGTCCACTAAGACTCCAAGATCCCTCTCACAATTACTGCTATTAAATTTGGTTTCACCCAGTCTATATGTGTCCTTTTGATTTCTGGACAAAGATTGTGGGCTAGACTGAAAAAGACGCTACAGGAGACAACAAGAATGAACCACTTCAAGATTGTCCTTGAGAAGAAATCGATCATAGTTAAAAAGCAAAAGTTAGAATATTTTGGACATGTGATGCAACACCCAGAAAAATATGGCATCCTTCACTTAATCCTCCAGGGAAAGATTGAAGGCAAATGAGGTCCAGGCAGAAGAAGAACATCATAGCTTCAAAACCTAAAAGATTAGTTTGGCCAAAACTCAGCAGCACTTTTTCATGTGGCTGTTGACAAAAATAGGATTGCCAACATGATCGCCAACATCCGATGACAGATATGGCACAAGAAGAAGAATTAATCAATCAGTCTAGGAAACCCACAGAAATTGTTGGTACCCCTTTTGATTGTTTCCATCATACAGACTTAGAACTATCCGGATGAAGCCAGCTGTGATTTTATTCCCTCTCTCTTGCCTTGGAAATGTAAGGTTAAAACCAAGGAACAGCCTAAGATTGCCCATCATCAAAAAAAAAATGGTATCAGGGAACATAGAGATGACCTTGGCAAAGGAAGGAATGAACTGTTAAGAGAAGACTAGGAGAAGAGCTTACCCAGGCCAGGATTGGAAAGAAAAGTAAGAAAGAAACTCAGTGTGACCCCGCCTTGATTTTTGAACAAGAAGTGGGTGAGAAAGACTTGGACAGGTTTTCAAGGCTCTGCTACTCTAAAATAAAGGCAATTCCTGGAATCTCCATTGTGCCTGTTTCTTGACCTAGTCTACCTTCTTGACCTGGTCTACCTTCTTGATTTGGTCTATCTGGTATGTCTTCTTGATCTAGTCTACCTAGTTTGTCTCTTGACCTAGTCTACCTTCTTGACCTGGTCTACCTTCTTGACATGGTCTACCTTCTTGGCATGGTCTACCTGGTCTACTTCTTGACATGGTGCATCTGGACTACCTTCCTGATCTGGTCTACCTTCCTGACCTGGTCTACCTTCTTGACCTGGTCTATCTTCTTGACCTAGTCTACCTTCTTGACCTGGTCTACCTTCTTGGCCTGATCTACCTGATCTAACTTCTTGACCTGGTGTATCTGGACTACCTTCCTGATCTGGTCTACCTTCCTGATCTAGTCTACCTGGGCTAGCAGATAGTGATTATGGATTTCTGTGGGAGGGTGGAAAGCTATCTAAAAATGGTTATGGCAGACAAAGTTGTTTTTCTGGCTTTGGCTTTGGCTTTGGCTAGGCTGCCAAAATATCCCACGCTATTCTGGTATCTTTCCCCAGTTGGAAACCAGAATACAATTTCCATGTCATGACATTAGGCCTACTTCCCTACCTTTGGAAATCAGAAAGATATCTAAGCTGTTATCAGGTCCCCCATCATGTCCTGCCATTCTGTTGGAAGGAGAGGGGGGCTGGCATGCTTTGGATGCTTTTGCTTTTGCCTGGACGCTTGGGAATTAAGGAAGAGGAATGTCTTTGGAGACAGGACAGACTCCCTTCCAGCTGGTTCCAGCCTGGTTTCAAGGCCCTCGTGCCTTGAGAGTGGCCTGTTATCTGTTTCACACCTCAGCATTCTCAAAACATCTTCTCGGCATTACGTTGGCTGCCGGTGGACTGGTCAGGGGGGTTGGGTGTGGGGAAATGAAAGAATCGCTTTCTGGTTTGTGTGGGATCTTCAGAGTCCACCTGACTTTACTGCAACCACTTTCTCTCAGTAAAAGTTGATTCAACTCAATGGGATTCAAGAGTCTTACTTTCCGGAGAGACTAGCTGAGGGAGGTATTTACAGCTGAAGTCTAAGTAAGCTCCATTTGGGATTTTTTTTGCTTCTTTCTCACACTGAGATAGATTGCATAAATTTGCATCCAAACACACAGCTATGATTGCCAGGGAAAGGATATGGATTCAAGCGGGGAATTTTTTCCGCACCCACAATTCACAAAAGGCAAAGAGAGCGAGAGAGAACTGATTAACTCCACTCCCAAATCTTTTCAAAAATAACCACAGAGACACACGGAAATGGAGGGAGCGTGCATTTCATTCAAATTCATATCCTCCCTCCTGTTTGTTTATCGTTCATATTAGAAACGTGGGATTCAGGAAGCTGAAGCATTTAATTAAATTAATTTACTGAATCATTAATGGATAGTGGTGATAACACCGAGGTGTCAACATCATCAGAAAACATCTCTGTCAGAAAACACAACGGCTCAGAACAAACAAAGTACTTCTAAAATATGTTTTTTTAAAAAAAAAAATCCCAGAAATAAATGTACAGGCATGACTGTTTCCAACATTAATTACCACTGAAATCAGTACTATGTATTTCTAATTTCATAGAGGCAGCCTCAAATGGGCTTAGAATTAAGGAAGACTATGAAATATGGACAGGAAGGTTCCAGATGGGCCACCAGTTGGTAGCAAAGAGTTTGAGTGTTCTTCATTTCTAGCTGGTGGTCAGCTGAATTCCTGCAAGCCAAATCTAGTAATCCTAAATAAACTTCAAAGGAAGATCTTTTGCCCATTCAGTCATAACTTCTTATTTTCAGGGAGAGAGAAAGACAGAGAGAGGGGGGGGGGACAGGAACAGGGACAGGGACAGGGACAGGGACAGGGAGAGAGAGTTAGGGAAGGAGAGAGAGAGTGAAACAGGGAGAGAGACACAGAGAGAGACAGACAGAGAGCGACACACACACAGAGAGAGAGAGAGAGAGAGAGAGAGAGGCAAGGAGAGAGAGGCAGGGAGGGGGAGAGAAAGAGAGACGGAGAGAGAGAGAGACAGAGACAGGGAGAGAGAGACAAGGAGAGAGACAGACAGATAGGGAGAGAGAAAGACAGGGGGAGAGAGAGAGAAAGAGACAGGGAGAGAGAGAGGCAGGGAGGAGGAGAAAGAGAGGGAGTGAGAGAGACGGGGAGAAAGAGAGAGGGAGGGAGAGATAGACACACAGAGAGAGAGAGATACAGAGAGAGACGGGAGAGAGGGGAGAGAGAGAGGGAGAGAAGGAGAGAGGGAGAGAAGCCTACTGCAAACATGATCATGGGGGGTGAAGTCACCATGATTCAGGCTCAGATCAAAACAGTTTTTATTTTGGACCCATCTTAATCTTGAGAAGCATATTTAGTACCGTAAAGTAGTACGGAAGCTCTCAAAGTGGACTTGAGTCCATGTTGACTTCAGTTTGGATTCAGACGCTAACCAGAGCAAAGTCCATGCCTAAATTGGAGACGTTTGTAGCCCTTCTGGTGTGAAAAAAAAAAAGAGTAGTCAATCAATGTGTGTAGAACCACATCAGTTCCTGGGAATGCTTGGGAATCCATGAGCTTCTCTAGTTTGCTGAGCTATAATTCCCTGCACCCATAATTAAGTAGCCTTGCTGGATTGCTGGGAGCTGTAAGGAAACATCTGAAAATCCAAGTTCTTCATTCTTCTAGTGAAGCAAAGTTGGGTCTCTAAGCAAGTTTGAAATCTTCTGTTCTTCACCATTGATCTTGGACTAGATGTGTTCTGCCCCAGCTACGGACCCCAAAGAACGCAGCACACACAAACTCTATACAAAGCTTATTTTACTCAAATAACTCAGTCTTTATCAACCAAAGGCTGTTAATAAACTATCTTAACAGCCTACAAGAATTCTGAGATAAGGTAATCACAGTCTTACTAGAATCTACTGACCTCTCTCTATCCTTTATCTTTTAACTCTCTCTTAAAATTCATTTGTTCATTACCTGTACTGGTCTTTGACTGCAGTCAATGGAATTGTTAAACAAAATATTCTGCTTGTTCTGCAGCTTTTCCAACCAAAACCTGGTATTTAGAATTTAGAATAAGAAACTTGGAAGGGACCTTGGAGGTCTTCTAGTCCAACCCCCTGCTTAGGCAGGAAACCCTACAGCACTTCAGACAAATGGTTATCCAACGTTTTCTTAAAAACTTCCAGTATTGGAGCATTCACAACTTTTGGAGGCAGATTGTTCCACTGGTTAATTGTTCTAACTGTCAGGAAATTTCTCCTTGGTTTTAAGTGCCACCAAGAGCCTTGGTGGTGCAGCAGACTAAAGCACTGTTAAGTAACACCAGCTGCCTGCAATTACTGCAAGTTCAAATCTCACCTGGTTCAAGGTTGACTCAGCCTTCCATCCTTCTGAGGTAGGTAAAATGAGGACCCGGTTTGTGGGGGGCAATAAGCTGACTTTGTATAAAAAAGAACACTGCTTAGGGGGGGCCGAAAGCCCTACTAAGCAGGTATATACAAAAGTATGAAGGCTATTGCTTAACGCATTGTAAGCCACCCTGAGTCTCCGGAAAAGGGTGACATATAAATCGAACCAATAAATAAATAAATAAAGTTGCTTCTTTCCTTGATTAGTTTCCACCCATTGCTTCTTGTCCTGCCTTCAGGAGCTTTGGAGAATAGCTTGACTCCCTCTTCTTTGTGGCAGCCTCTGAGATATTGGAAGACTGCTATCATGTCACCCCTGATCCTCCTTTTCATTAAACTAGAGATACCCAGTTCCTACAACTGTTCTTCATATGTTTTAGTCTCCAGTCCCCTAATCTCTTGATGAACAACCAACCAATCAATCAATCAATCAATCAATCAATCAATCAATCGGAATAGAGCTGGAAGGGGCCTTGGATGTCTTCTAGTCCAACCCCCTGCTCAAGCAGAAGATCCTATACCATTTCAGATAGGTCTAGTCTCTTCTTAAAAACCTCCAGTGACTGAGGACCCACAACTTCTGGTGGCAAGCTGTTCCACTGATTAGGAAATTCCTCCTTAGTTCTAAGTTGCTTCTCTCCTTCATTAGTTTCCACCCATTGCTTCTTCTTTTACCCTCAGGTGCTTTGGAGAATAGCTCCCTCTTCTTTGTGGCAGCCCCTGAGATATTGAAAGGCTGCTATCATGTCTCCCCTGGTCCTTCTCTTCACTAGAGTAGATATGCCCAGTTCCTGCAACCGTTCTTCCTATGTTTTAGCCTCCAGTCCCCTCATCCTCTTTGTTGCTCTTCTCTGCACTCTTTCTAGAAAAATGGAGAAATCATCAGGATTATTCCGTGCAACTTTCAGTTCCATTTGGGTTATAATTGTCTTTGATGACTTCCCATCTCAGCCAGGTGGAGTTGCACTGAGGTACACATTGAGATTTAACAACAAACAGAAAGGAAGTTAAACTTCATGCATCATCACGTCAAATTAACTGGATGCAAGTCATGAATTACACAGTTAGTTTGTAATTCATTTTCTTCTCATTGTAAAGCTAATTAAGGACTGTATTTTTTTTTCCTGGTGAACTCCGTAATTGCTGTAGCTTATGTTAACCCAGAGCATTTTGTTCCTGGCCGATTGCAAGCACTTGATCAGCATTAAACGTTTACGGAGTTCCATGAGTTCTGACAACAGCTTGAACCATAAAATTAGTGGCTGAGGGCATCAGGTTATTTACTGGTGATCCAAAGACTCTCAATTTTCTTCTAGGAAGGAGATGAATTTCCTGGAAGGTAAGAAGTTCATGGAACGCTGAAGATAGGAAAAACATTAAATTACTTACCACTTTAATTCAGCCGTTGGAACAAATGGAGAATATTTACATTTTTAGGAGTTTAAGAAGTAATAAAACATTTCCCGTTTGGGTACCATCTAAATAATTACACCGCATTTTTCCATAGTCCAAGTATTATAAAAATAATTTGGTGTTTGTGAAATGTCATCTTTGAGATGCTATGTCATCTTGGTCACCTGTTTTCTCCAGAATGATGTCTTGTCAGGGCTCCAACCGATGCCCTAATTAAATCATGAATCTCAAGCCGAGGTTCAAAAGAAATCCAGTTATTTATTAGGAGCGTCATGTCAGCACGGACCAAGTGAAGCCAACTCTGACCTCACTTAATTCATGCCTTGGCTCTGACCCTATTTCCCCCTTCCCCCAAGGTGTGTTATCAGTCACATTCCCCAATGAAGCAATTTTGCGGGTTGTAGAAGTCACTCCCTCTGGCTACTGTGGATCTCCATGGAGATGGCCTTGACATTTGCCGGCTGGAATGTGCTTTGTTTTGACTGAGGTGCAAACTCCTCAATACAGCTGATCAGCTGGGACTTGGGAGGCAGAGAATAGATGGGGGTGGGGCCAGTCAGAATTTTTACTACCAGTTCTCCGAACTATTCAATAATTCCGCTACCGGTTCTCCAGAACTGGTCAGA
Source organism: Pantherophis guttatus (assembly GCF_059756535.1). NCBI lineage: Eukaryota > Metazoa > Chordata > Lepidosauria > Squamata > Colubridae > Pantherophis > Pantherophis guttatus. The sequence goes on along the minus strand of NC_142079.1, from coordinate 11,554,740 downwards.
ACCTGCTGAAACCCACCTCTGATATCAAGTAATATTCTGTGCCATCCTTGTCCTTTATTTTTAAAGTCAGTCTGTCCATCTCAGCGCAGTTTAACTTCCAAATTATATTCTCATCTGTTGGAGCATGCTCATTTTTCCAGTATTTTGTAAATACAATCCTTGATGCTGTCAATACATGCAAACTAAACATGAGTCCCTTTTTCATAATCCCCTGGCATTATACCTAACAGAAATACTTCTGGGTTCAGATCTATATATTACTCAATCATCTTCTCCAACCAGGTGTATATTTTCTTCCAATATTTTCTTGCTTTCATACAAGTCCACCACATATGATAATAAGTACCTGCGGTCTGATTGCATTTCCAGCATTTAGCAGACAGATTACTAAACATTTTTGCTAGTTTTGCCGGTGGAAATGCCACCTATAAAACATTTTATAAAGATTTTCCTTATATGCCGTAGACATTATCAATTTATAGTTCCTATCCCAAAGTTTTTGCCATTTGACAAACAAACTTTTGGAGTGGTGCATTTTTACCTGGCTTCTATAGAGCATTATCAGGTATCTGAACCTTTTGTTCCATCTAATAGCCAGAAAAGAGAGAAATAACTCACCGTGGGGAGATAAAGAGGAGAAAGAAACTAGAAACTCCTGGAATGTCAAGAATTAATGAGCAGATTGTCTGAAACAATTGACCTGTCTAGACTGCCATGGCAGAAGGGAAGAAAACAACTGTAGATTTGACCAGAAGGAAAAATGTCTTGAGTTCCACAAAGTTCTCAGTTTCTGTCACAAATAAGTTAAGAGAATGAGTTTTTGCTGATCTACCTGTCAGGCCTGGAAGCCATCTCTTTTGTATTGGACCTTCAGGCCTGCCACATTTACTGCTGTAGGAAACTGGGAGGGGGGATTGTATGGAGCATGGGTGATATGTAGTCATAACAACATTCCTTTCTCAGAGAGTCAAGGACATCTTGCCCTGCACCTTAAAGGCTGGAACTGGGAGGCATCTCCAGTTGGGACGTTGCTTGGATTGGATCATGTGATGGACATGTGGGTGCAGGGAAAGGGACTTGGACTTTCCTTTGGGTGGGGGAAACCTGGAAGCTTTCAGATTTGGGTTTTCCCAGATGTGCCAATATGACATCTCTAATAAAATGGAACTTTGAGGAACTTCAAGCCTCAGAGTTTTTGTTGCTGTTGTTTTTCATTTGGGGATGTTATTTGGAACCCTGACACTGCCTTCAGGTGTTGTGGTGGAATAGAGTCTGGATTCCCAGGAGGGAGGAGTTTCATTCTAGAAGGCAAAGAGACAACCAAGCTGAGAGAGTTTGGTGAAGATGGTTCCTCCCTAGAGATTCCTGGAGTAGATCTATCGTGACACAAAGAGTTGCTTTAGTTTGGCAATATTTCTTTCTACAGTAGTGGCCAAAATTGTGGAAACTTTTTGGGGAAAAGTGTGTTTTCTAAAACTAGCTAATAACACCACTTTTTTGGGGAGTAGTACCATAAAATTATATATCAATGGAAAGATAACTTAATCAAGAATGTCATGCAATAACTTTTATGAAGAATTTGCTATTAGAATAGCGGTTACAATATAAAGAAGAAAAGTGAAACACTTAGAAAAAACAAGATATACAAAAATTATCTCCGTAGAAAAAACGAGATATACAAAAACTATCACCGTGTCAGTTAATACTTCATTGGGTAATCTTTAGCATGAATGACGGCCTTACAACGGGTCTTCCCATGGAGTGAACCAAGTTTTTTAGTTCTGCAGCTGTTCTAATGTGAAACTAAGATTGAAGGATGGCTTCTATTAACTGGGTTTCATTGCTGGGTCGCTTCTGACTAACGTTTCTTTAATCGGCTCCATAGATTTTCAATTGGGTGAAGGTCTGGGCTATTCCCAGCCCATTCCAGCAGTGGAATAGGATTATCTTGAAACTCCAAAAAAAAGTGATGTTATTAGCCATCAAACCTCAAAAATACAGTTTTCCCAAAAGGTTTCCAGAATTTTGGCCACTACTGTATAGGTGAAGAACAAAAAGGAAACCGTTCAGAAATAATTCTACCTGTCTTTTTTGGTTCTTGGGGCATGACAGAGACGGGGAAAAGTAATGCCAACTTCACCCTGGATTTGACGTCATCTGGAATATTGGCAGAACTGGTGCTCTAGAATGGTTGCCTCTTGCCAGTTCTTTGGAATCTTGAATTCACTTCCCAGCAGTTCTGAATAGATCACCTTCATCTCGATGAAATGGTCCAAAAACAGAGGAGACCAGAAAATCCTCATGAGTTGCGATGGGATCATCTACATCAAAGCCAGTGGTGAAATCCAATTTTTTTTTTTTACTACCGGTTCTGTGGGTGTGGCTTGGTGGGCATGGCAGGGGAAAGATATTGCAAAATCCCCATTCCCTCCCCACTCCTGGAGGAAGGATACTGCAAAATCCCCATTCCCTCCCCACTCCTGGAGGAAGGATATTGCAAAATCTCCATTCCCACCCCACTCCAGGGGAAGCATATTGCAAAATCCCCATTCCCTCCCCACTCCAGGGGAAGGATACTGCAAAATCCCCATTCCCTCCCCACTCCTGGAGGAAGGATATTGCAAAATCTCCATTCCCACCCCACTCCTGGGGAAGGATACTGCAAAATCCCCATTCCTGCCCCACTCCTGGAGGAAGGATACCTCACTCTGGGGCCAGCCAGAGGTGGTATTTGCCGGTTCTCCAGAACCTGCTGGATTTCACCCCTGATCAAATCCAAGCTTTCTTGAGGATACGGAATGATGTGCCAGCCAAGATTCGAGGCCTTCTTGCTCACCAGTCAGAAGAGTGAGGAAATCCTACTCCATCTTTATTTTTAAATGAAGACTTTCAATGCTAGAGTAAACTCCCGAAGATCACAACACTAATTCAGCAACCATGAAAAAAACCCAGCTAAGAAGGCCAGAAGAAAGCACAAACATTTTTTTGTTTGTTTGTAAGAGGAGAAAACTTGGAGGAAATGACTGGGTAGGTTTTGACTCCGTGTTAGGGGGAATATGTAAGTGGCGCGGTGGTGTAGAGGTGGAGCTCTCACCTCACAATCAGGAGGCTGTGAGTTTGATCCTAGGTAGACGCAGATATTGGCACATTGAGAATATATCTGCTGAAAAAACTCAGTGTTGGTGACAGGAAGGGTATCCGGCCAGTAAAAAGCTCCATTCAGTTGCCTAGACTCCACCCCGCTAGGAATTATGGGGTCATTAAAAGGAAATGATGATGGTATCTTTCTCCTTGATATCTCAATATTATACCAACTGGAGCATCCCACCTGAATAGAATATTTCTTCTTTTAAGCTCAGTCACCAGAAAACCAAATTTCTTTCTTTCCGATAACATCTTGGGCGGGAGCTCTTTCTATATACAAATCTTTCTTCCAAACAATTGCAAAGTAGAGTTGAAGGAATTTTGCACAATATTATTTCTTATTTCTTTATCTGTAAAATAAATCACCACATCTCTAGGCAATTGCCTTTGCTTTGCAGTCCAGGAATTTATTCTATAAACTCTATCGATCCTACAAAATACTTCCTCAGGTTGAACCTTTAAGATCCCAGCCAGAATTTCCGAAGATATTTTCCTTAAATCATCTCTGTTATTTTCCTGCAATCCTCTCAGTCTAATCGCATATTCAGTAAAATTATATTGCATCATTAAAACTTCTCTTTCAATCCGTTGTTGTATGTTTTCTGCATTACAAGTCTTTTGATCAGCCTCCATTTTAGGTTTTTCTTCTGAGCTATTGTCTTGAGTGTTTGTCAAATCATTTTCAATTTTTTGTATTCTATTGTCCAAATTGTCCTCAATTTCTTCCATTTTAGACTCTAATAAATTAGTATTTGCATCCAACTTGATCATAAATTCTGTAAAACCATTAGCCATTTTTAAATATCTTTCGGTCCAAAGTATCAAACTTTAATTGCACTAATTCTTTAACTGCTTAAATTTTTCAAAGTTCTGATTCACAATCTCATCCCTTCTTACAATCTCCTCCAAAAGAAATTCAATTATGTTAAAATCAGTTTTCTGAGACTGGAGATTTAGAACTTGTTCACGTAATTTATTAATGGGGGAATCCCCCCCCCCCCCACTGCTTGTTTGTCCGGCTTTGTAAGTTTTAATGCCATGTTTCCACACAGACAAACTTTTTTAGAAAAGAAAAGAGAAGCAAAGAAGAAAAAAAAAACTTCTTTCCAACCAAGATCAATATCAGATCTCCAGGAAAAAGAAAACACAAAAGTGAAGCTTTATCTTCAATTGTAGCCAGAAGTATTTATTCCGCTACTTTGTAGCTTAATAGAAAACGGAAGGACTCTCCCTTTCAGCCCCTTCTCAAGCCTCGGCAGTCGCCATTTTTAAAAATTCTTTTTTCCTTCTTCAGTAACTGTTATAAAATAAATGAAATACTTGCGATTCAGGGTCACAGGTTCAGCTCACATCCTTTTTAATTAATCTGTTAATTTTGTAGGCTTGTTCTTGTCACCTAGCTCTGCATAAGCAGAGGTCTCCCAAAGCCCGGAGCGATGGCGAGGGAAATAGGGAGCCTCATCTGCTTCGTTCCCAAAAGTAAAAAAAAAACTTTTGGGGCTACGCAGAGAGCTCTACCTGCCCCCGCCAGCTCTATCTCCATTTCCACATGGAAATGGAGTTTTTTCGAGCCGCCTTTCAGTTGTAAAGGCGGCTCTTTACAGGCAATGGGGCTGGCGGTCCCGAGGGATCGTCTGGCGGCGGCGAGAAGCAAACCAGTATGATCCCACAGAGTTCTCCTCCGGTTCCCGTCAGCTAAACAGTGCCAGCTGGTGGGCCCGTGGGGGAGGGCCTTCTCTGTGGCTGCCCCAGCTCTCTGGAAACAGTTACCTCCTGAGGTCCGGACTATCCCCACCCTATTGGCCTTCCAAAAAGCGGTGAAGACCTGGCTTTTCCAGCAGGCCTGGGGCCGTTGATCTCGCTCTTGCAATCTGGTGAGATCTGGCCATGAATGGTGTGAATGGGTTTTAATTGTTTTTAATGTTTTTAATTTTTAAGTGTTTTTATATATGGTTTTTAAATGCATTGTAAGCCGCCTTGAGTCTTCGGAGAAAGGCAGCATACAAGTTGAACAAACAAATAAATAAATAAATAAATAAGCTCTAATTTTAATTTTTCTAATTTGCTGAATATTCTTTTTTTTTACTGAATTTAGTCCATTTATATTCACTGACATTACTTTTACTTCTTCTTCTGTAGCAGAAGACCCTTTTACCAAATTCAGGAGACGAGACCACGAAGGTTGGAGAACATATAAACATATATAAATTTAATAAAATAAATGAAATAAACACAGGTTTATTTGCGCAAAGATTCAGGGCATTAAAATGACAGACCCTGAACCCAGGACTATGCCCCGGGTATGACTTTTATAGAGTAAAACATAACATAAGAAAGAAGAAGTTTACATAATTGGTTATTATATTTCCATATATGGGAATTATCTTACACCTTCAGTTATCTTCCGTTGACACGTCTGGTGACATATTGCTTAATATAAGTTCACTACAGAAATGATATAGAACATAGGTCATTAAGCTCATCGGTACATTTAACAAGTTCCTTATTTCTGTTCCTTGTACTCTCCTGAGGTTTGCAACATAACTTCTGCTCCAAGGTCAACACCTCTGAAAGCAATATAATACTGTGATTAATACAATACTTAGATTAATATAGTTATAGTATAAGACCCTCCTATCTCACTTCCATTTTTACTGATTAGATGGAATATGTTCCTGGGAATGCAGACACTTGTTCACAGACACAGAGAGATGGGGGGAGGAGGGAGCAAGAGAGAGAGAGAGGGAGAGAGATTTCCCAAATAAAGCTTGCCAAATCCAGATTCTTTTTCACACACCCCTTACCTGTAGATAACCAGGCTGAGTCGGAGGGAGGGGTCAAATACATCATAAGTCACGAGTCCCTTCATACCCACAAGACAGTGGTGGGTTGCCCCCAGTTCGGACCGGTTCGCAAGAACCGGTAGTAAAACCGGTGGGAGGCCCCACCCACTGCCCAGATGTCATCATCAGCGATCTGCGCATGCTCAGAAGCTTCTGCACATCTGCAGAGGCAAGCCACGCGCATGAGCGATGCTCACATGTGCATATGATCCCGTTGCAAACTGGTAGTAAAGGTAAGTAGAACCCACCCTTGCCACAAGAGATCAAAAGCCAACCCACCTTGAATGCTGCTCTTATCTTTCCCGTATTTTCCTTAATGGTAAGATGGCCTGATTCTTGTGGAGAGCTTAAACTTGCAATAAGTCTTTATTCTCATCTCAACTGCCTGAATCTCCTAATTTCCCGGGTATTTTGACATTACCATCACAACAGCTATTCCTCACACAGAAAACCACTGTAGGAGACAGACACTGGGGATGGATGGCGTCAAGAGAGTCATCAGCCTAGAGTCAGGGGTGAAATGCTCCCGGTTCGGACCGGATCGCCCGATCTGGTAGCAATGGCGGCGGGTGGTTCGGAGAACCGGTAGCAAAAATCCCTGTGCGCCCGCCCCCCCTCCCCATGCCCAGCTAAGGATCATCAGAGGCTTTTTTTTTTATTTTTTTTTTTAAATAGTTTTTATTGAATATAAATATTAAAAAAGACATACGTAACATATACACAACGAACATTTATACAACATATACACAAAAAGAGTATAATTTCTTCTTAAGCATTTTTTCAGAGTGACGTTCTACAATTCTACTTATAATATATTCCTTCACCTTTCTTTAATCTAATAATATTTTTTATTACATATATATGTATCAATCGGTAATATATCCCCTATATTTTTTGTATATTTCTAATTTTTAACCAATTATACCAATTATTCCATATTTTATAATAGTCTGATTCTTCTTTTTCTTGTAATTCTTTGGTTAACCTATCCATTTCAGCGCATTCTAAAATTTTCCCTATTACTTCTGTTTCAACCTCTTCGGCTGAAAAAATGCTTTTAAAAGTAAAAAAAAAAAAAAGCCTCTGATGATCACACAGCTCAGCTGGGATCGTCAGAGGCTTTTAAAAGCATTTTTTAAACAACCTCTTCGGCTGACGAGGTTGTAGAAAAAATGCTTTTAAAAGTAAAAAAAAAAAGCCTCTGACGATCACAGAGGTTGTAGAAAAAATGCTTTTAAAAGTAAAAAAAAAAAAGTTGGCCACGCCCACCCAGTCACATTACCACCCCCCCCACCAAGCCACACCCACAGAACCGGTAGTAACCAATTTTACATTTCACCCCTGCCTGGAGTCATTACATTCCTACAGTCTCAGTCCAGCCCCTCTGGAATTCTGTTGACTCTGATCTAGCACCAGTTCAGGCATGAGAAATACATCAGCTTAACCACAGCTGGTCTTGAGTCTTTCTGCCTGACAACCACCTGCTGTTTGCTTCTTGATCCTGGGATGAGATGAGTCACCATCTTGGCCTATTTCAAACACGAAAGCAGTTCTATAAATGCCGTCAAGGATTCTCCCTTCTCCCCCTCCCTTCCCCCCGCCAACACACAGACACAAATATGCCCTCCGAGTAGGGAGACACAAGATGTTCTAAGCGCACGCAAGAGACTTTCGTAACCACGTTAGGACAGGGGAGGAAGTGATGGCCCAGCGGGAGCCCCAGGTCTCTGATTAATCAAGCTGATGAGACTTTCCGCAGTCCCCCCCCCCTCCTCCCTCAAGAGATTTGAGCTGTCACAGAACAGCCAGCCTACTTAAACCACTCCTGCTAATATCTCATTTGTCAAAGTCATTTTAGGAACGTGCTTGCTAGGAAACCCCTCTTGACTTGGGACAACATTTTCAGCCAAACTGGTCCGGTGTGTTGTTGTACATCAATAAGGCCATCTTCTATGCACAGCACAAATGTGGTTGGGAAGAAAGAAGAGGGGGAGAGAGAGAGACACACACAGAGAGAGAGAGAGAGAGAGAGACAGAGAGAGAGAGAGAGAGAGAGAGACAGAGACAGAGACAGAGACAGAGCGAGAAAGAGAGAGACAGAGAGAAAGAGAGAGACAGACAGAGAGAAAGAGGCAGAGAGACAGAGAGAAAGAGGCAGAGAGACAGAGAGAAAGAGGCAGAGAGACAGAGAGACAGAGACATACAGAGAAAGAGAGAAAGAGAGAAAGAGACAGACAGAGAGAGAGAAAGAGACAGAGACAGAGAGACAGAGAGAGACAGAGAGACAGAGAGAAAGAGAGAGAGAGAGAGAGACAAAGAGAGAGAGACAGAGACAGAGCGAGAAAGAGAGAGAAAGAGAGAAAGAGAGAGACAGACAGAGAGAAAGAGGCAGAGAGACAGAGAGAAAGAGGCAGAGAGACAGAGAGAAAGAGGCAGAGAGACAGAGAGACAGAGAGAGACAGAGAGACAGAGAGAAAGAGAGAGAGAGAGAGAGACAAAGAGAGAGAGACGACAGAGCGAGAAAGAGAGAGACAGAGAGAAAGAGAGAGACAGACAGAGAGAAAGAGGCAGAGAGACAGAGAGAAAGAGGCAGAGAGACAGAGAGACAGAGACATACAGAGAAAGAGAGAAAGAGAGAAAGAGACAGACAGAGAGAGAGAAAGAGACAGAGACACAGAGACAGAGAGAGACAGAGAGACAGAGAGAAAGAGACAGAGAGACAGAGAGACAGAGAGACAGAGACAGACAGACACAGAGAGAGAAACAGAGAGAAAGAGAGAGACGGACAGACAGAGGGGGGGAAGAGGGAGGGGGAGGAAGGGAGGACAATCCATGGGACTGCCTAAATTTTATACTCCCAAACTTTGGGAGAAGGATGAAAACCTGTTTGATGGAATAAATTTGTGTCAATTGTTTGAGATGGATGGATGGATGGATGGATGGATGGATGGATGGATGGATGGATGGATGGAGTGAGTGAGTGAGTGAATGAATGAGTGAGTGAGTGAGTGAGTTCCTCTGAGCTTTAAAAATAAAATTCATTTTAAAAAAAATATGGATGGTGATCAGTCCCGGTAAGATTTATTAAGCCTACAGAACAGTTGAATTATTGATTACTTCAGCAGCAGTGAAGTTATTTCATTTCAAAATCATTTGTTCTCTTAGGACTAGCCTGATACTGTTCTGAATCTCCAATGATGTTTAGAAATTGATTGCCTGGGAGAGAAAAAAAAAACATGTAAATTTTGATTGAGTGGGTGGAGAAACTGAAGGGCGGCTATTTTAACTATTGCACGTACTCCTATATCAATAGTTCAACTCTGACTTCTGAGACAGCTTTGGCGAAATGAATTCCCCACAACTCCGTCCTGAGCAAGTCCTTGCTAATCAGTTGCTGTTATTTGCAAATCTTAATGTCAGGTTCCAAGTAACATACCCATAGCAAACAAAACTCCGAGGCAGGTAGATTCCTCAAAGAATAAGTTTATTGGCTATGTCATATTGGCACAGGCTGGCGAAAACCGACTCTGAGTATTCCCGTGGATTTCACCTAATTAAAACAACCAATTACATGACCCAATCAGGGGAGGGCTTCAAAAATTTTAGCAAGGGGTTCTCTGCCCAGTTGCTGGGTGGGCGTGGACATGGTGGGCGTGGCCTAGTCGGCCTCCTGCACCACAGCAGAGGGGGCATTTTTGCCCTCCCCAGGCTCCGGAGGCTTTCCTCGAGCTTCTGGGAGAGCAAAAACAGGCTCCGGAGGCCCCAGGCTCCAGAGGCCCTCTGGAGGCTGGAAGTGAGCCCATTTCCAGCCTTCCTGAACTTCCGGTAGGCCTGTTTTTCGCCCTCCCCAAGCCTCCATATGCGCCCTGCACTTACCTGCATCCAAAATGGGCTGTGTGGGGACTCCTGGGAGGGGCGGGGCAGGGTGGGTGGGGCCAGCCAGGAGTGGGATTTGGGAGTTCTCCGAACTGCACAGAAACTTCGCTAGAGGTTCTCCCGAACCCCCGTAAACCCCCAACAGCCCACCCCTGGACCTAATCAGGATACAGTCCAGTTGCTAAGTGACATCGATCCCTTCCTTCCGAACACCTGCAGGAATGTCCTTGGTTCCCAAGAGAAAGTATTTTGTTTTGACTATACTACCCCAACTACCTAGTCTCCCCTCCCTATCCCTTGGCTCCAGTGTGTCAGCACTGAAGTCTCAAAATGGCCTCAGTCTGGCCAGCTTCAGGATTGACACTTTAGATCAGAGGTGAGGAATTACGGCCCCTTCATGACTTGTGGACTTCAACTCCCAGAATTCCTGAGCCAGCCATGCTCAGGAATGCAGGTTGAGGAATTCTGGGAGTTGAAGTCCACAAGTCATAAAAGAACCATCATTCCCCATCCCTGCTTTAGATCATCATGGATTATGGAGCCTTCAATTGTCAGGCTGGGGAATTCTGGGAGTGGAAGTCCACAAGTCTTAAAGTTCCCAAGTTTGGTGTCTCCTGATCTAGCCAGTTACTATTTTTTTAAAAAAAAAAATCTGCCCTATAAGCTTCCCGTAAATATATAGGTGATATCCTCCGATATTTTGCTACCACAGCCAAGATGCTACTGTACACATTTTGATTCCTTCTGTCATGCCAATGTGTGCTCTAGGAAGCAGGAACGGTGCCTTAGAGGGGTGTGGGCTGGCAGGATCATAAATTCCATTGCTATCACATGATTTAAGCCAAACTGCTATCATCTTTCAACAGCCTGCCTCAATGTGAAGTATCAGAAAGAGAGAGAGAGAGAGAGAGAGAGAAGCCTCTTTAATCTCTTGTCTCACTGAATGTCTAGAATTTTATTTTAATTGTCACAAGCAAAGGGGAAAATAGCAGGAAGGTGCAGGGAAGGTCAGGTGGATTCCTCCAGACCGTGTTGAAATTAATGGCGAGTCCTTTCTAACCAACACTGATCATCGCAACCCTCCAGGAGGTTGATGATTGGATCCAGAATGGATCTGGTAATCTGATTCAATCAACAAGACAGGAAGAAGGAAAGCAATATTCAGAAATGCCAGCAATGCTTCTCCTCCTCCTCCTCCTCCTCCTCCTCCTCCTCCTCCTCCTCCTCCTCCTCCTCCTCCTCCTTTCTAGCACTGGTGATATCACCTAATTTGGTAATGAAACATTTGCAAGAAAACCACCAAGCTCAAAGAGTACAAAGGACCTACACTCCTCCTCCTCCTCCTCTTCCTCCTCCTCCACCTCCTCCTCCTCCACCTCCACCACCTCTTCTTCCCCCTCCTCACAAACCCCATTCTCTTCTAGCACTGATTATGTTCCCTAGTTGGGGAATGAAATGTCTGCAAGAAAAAAAAAAACAAGAGAGCATCAAGGACCCCTTACTTCTTCTACTACTACTACTACTGCTACTACTACTACTACTACTACTACTACTACTACTTTCTAGCACTGGTGATACCACCAAATTTGGTAATGAAACACGTGCAAGAAAACCACCAAGCTCAGAAAGCACCAAACATTGGTATGGCCTCTCTTGTAGACAACAAACGCCTATGCTTGGAGTAGGATTGGTTTGACTACGGTGGCAAAGACAAACATTTGTATCGGAGAAGCTTTTAAGAAAATGACGTGTCCCTTCGGCTGCAAGGAAGAATGAGTAGTAACTCTCTTAACACAAGCAGACGTCGTATATCTTTCATCTTCCCAATCACTTTGAGAGAGGTTTTCAGATGCTTCCGATTTAAAGAGATTTAGAATCCATGCAGAAGCAGCTAATATATGCACAATTCACTCTCTGGACAGTTAATTTATTTGTAGCTGTCATCAGCCTTAATAAAAATAGACTATCTGGGCTCGGATAAGCTTTTATGGGTTTTGGGGTAGAAGAGGAGAAAAAGTTGTGTGCCACAGGTGATCTCAAGCAAATTGGCAACAGTTTGACAGCAGAACATCTAAGCTAATTGACCCAAAACATCCTGTCCGGACTAGAGGTTCAGAATAACAAAGTTGGAAGGGACCTTGGAGGTCTTCTAATCCAACCCCCTGCTCAAGCAAGAGACCCTATATAGCATTTCAGACCAAAGGTTATCCAATCTCTTCTTAAAAACCTCCAGTGATGAAGCACCTACAACTTCTGGAGTTTCTCCTTAATTCCAGGTTGCTTCTCTCCTGGATTAGTTTCCATCCTTTGTTTCTTGTCTTGCCTTCTGGTGCTTTGGAAAATAGGTCGACCCCCCTCTTCTTGGTGGCAGCCCCTCAAATATTGGAAGACTGCTATCAACTCTAGTCCTTCTTTTCACTAGAAGGACATGCGTGCTAGTCGTTCCTGACTCTAGGAGGCGGTGCTCATCTCCGTTTCAAAGCCGAAGAGCCAGTGCTGTCCGTCTCCGTGGTCATGTGGCCAACATGACTCAACGCCAAAGGCACACGGAACGCTGTTCCCACCAAAGGTGGTCCCTATTTTTCTACTTGCATTTTTTACCTGCTTTCGAACCACTAGGTTGGCAGAAGCTGGGACAAGTAACGGGAGCTCACCCCATTATGCGGCACTAGGGATTCGAACCGCTGAACTGCCGACCTTTCGATCAATAAGCTCAGCGTCTTAGCCACTGAGCCACCGCGTCCCATGGGGAGGCAGAGTTTCTGCTAAATTTGGCAGAAAGGTATGAGGAAACATGGTCTCTCACAAGAAATGGGCCAGCTGGAAGGAGAGTGAAGGACTCTGGACTTCTGATGTTGAGTTAAATACAGGTACTGTATATTAGCAAAATCAAATCAAAGGTGGATTTTCTCTTGAGGCAGAGATCCTTGAAGGACCCATGCTGGCTTGACTGGTGCATCCCTTTAAAGCCTAAATCAAGAACACAAACAAATAAAGGTTGTGGTTTTTGTTTTTTTTTCATTTGGCAGGATTTTGACAAGCCAGAACTAGCAACTAGGACAATGCTACCAGACCATCAAACAGGTTGATGGACTCAAGAGATCTTCTGTAGTTTTCCCTTGGATTATTTCGTTTCTGTTCTCCAGGAACTGCCCCCAATCTTCTTTTAGCTCCGTGTTAAAGAAAGAAAAGAACCTTATCTTCCAACCAAATTGGATTTCAAGATCAAAAGCCTTTTCACAGTGACGTAAAGGTAAAGCTTCCCCTCGCACATATGTGGTAGTCGTTCCTGACGCTAGGGGGCGGTGCTCATCTTCGTTTCAAAGCCAAAGAGCCAGCGCTGTCTCTTTTTTTGCCTTCTGCTTCTCAATTTGAAAGCTGGGTAACAATTGTTTGGCATAAGTGACATCTCTTCCTGGAGAAATGCAGCCTGTCAACTTGAATTCCTGGAGGTGGCCTTTAAATCTGATTTCTATTTACATTAAACAAGCCCTGTTCTACAGATTACAGGAGAGATGTGGTAGAACATTATATAGAATTGACTCATATTCATGATGCCAAGCTCATTCATATTCATATTTGATTTGCAGCCAAGAGCTCACATTCCTGTTTTTTCTGACAGCTAACTACTTCTGACATCAGTTTTTAAAATATTAGTTTATAGGAAAGAGGTGGCTTTCCATTTCCCCCAGGTGATAGTAATCTTCCAACAGCCACATCTGCTGAGAAACAATGAGAGTTGACTTGCGTCTCCAGAATAACAGCTGATGCAAAAAACAGAATTAGATGGACAAATTTTCTGTATTTATCTGGACGGCCTTCCAAATGTGTGGTCACTGGGGGGAATCCTACGTATTAACGTTTGGATGTCTGGAAGGTGCGAGGCTGAGGATCTAAATGCACTCTGGAAATTCTGAAGGCCATCAAGATTTGTTCTTTGTTCTTCAGATTACCTCATGTCTTTGAACTGATGAACTGCAATTTTGCTTGGAGGGCATTAATTATTTGTAACGCAAGTAAGGACTGTGCAAGAGCTCCTTAGAGGATAAGATCCTTTCCAGCTCTATTCTATTCTATTCTATTCTATTCTATTCTATTCTATTCTATTCTATTCTATTCTATTCTATTCTATTCTATTCTATTCGTCTATTGTATTGTATTGTATTGTATTGTATTGTATTGTATTGTATTGTATTGTAGTCTGTATTGTAGTCTGTATTCTATTCCATTCCATTCCATTCCATTCCATTCCAATGTAATTCTGAATTCTATTCTATTCTATTCTATTCTATTCTATTCTATTCCATTCCATTCCATTCCATTCCATTCCATTCCATTCCATTCCATTCCATTCCATTCTATTCTATATTTGTCCAGGATGATATAGACTCCTGTTTAGGCAAGGGGTTGAATTAGAAGACCTCCCAGGTGCCTTCCAGCCATGTGATTCCATGATTCCACAATTCTCTGTGCTCCATTAGCGCGTCCTTCATTCATATCTACCAAAGTTCAGAGAAGGAAAGGGAAAAAGAAGTCAATTTAGTGAAGCATGCTTGGATGAAATTTCAGGACCCTGGACAGCATCCGTAAAAGGACCAAGGAGAAGCCGAAAGCTCGTGGATTTCTCCTTCATCGGAAGAAGTTAGCTGCATTTCTGCATTCCTACCAAACGGTAGGAATACTAAAAAGCGGAGACATCACCCTGCCAACAAAAGTGTATATAGTCAAGGATATGGTTTTCCCAGTTGCAATGTATGGCTGTGAAAGTTGGACCATAAGGAAGGCTGAGCGCCAAAGAATTGAGGCCTCTGAACTCTGATGCTGGAGAAGACGCCTGCGAGTCCCTTGGACTGCAAGGTGATCAAACTGGGCAGTCCTAGAGGAGATCAACCCTGACTGCTCTTTAGAAGGCCAGATCCTGAAGAGGAAACTCAAATACTTTGGCCACCTAATGAGAAGGAAGGACTCCCTGGAGAAGAGCCTAAAGCTGGGAAAGATTGAGGGCAAAAGAAAAGAAGGGGACAGCAGAGAACGAAGTGGCTGGATGGAGTCACTGAAGCAGTCGGCGTGAGCTTAAATGGACTCCAGAGGATGGTAGAGGACAGGAAGGCCTGGAGGAACGTTGTCCATGGGGTTGTGATGGGTCAGACACGACTTCATAATTAACAACAACAACCAAACGGTGCTTTGTATCACCACAGCTTATCAACTAAATCACAATGTGCTAGGTTTGGAATCAAACCAAAAAACCACCCCCAAACGATGGCTTATGAGCTGCACTGGCAAGATTGATGCATCGGGGTGAGCTGTGAATGCCACTCACACAAAAAAGGCATTGCATAATCTTTGGACCCAGAGAGAGTATTAGAGTCCAACCTGGGGCACCAGTACCCCTTCCTGTAGAGCAAGCGATGGGGTTTTGATAGGAACAACCCTTCCAGGCCTTTTCAGTGGCTGGGATCAATCTGAAGATTACTCGATCACCGTGAGCAATGGAAGGTCCCTGACTGCTACATTATTCTTTTATTACCCAAAACTCCAGTCACATATTTCTCACCTAAAAGCTCCATGCATTTATACGCTCCAATTGACCTCTGTACCTACCAAACTCAAAGGCTATTTTTTTAAAACAATTCCAGAAAACATTATATCGTGTTTCCCTGAAAATAAGGCCGGGTCTTGTATTAATTGTTCCTCCAAAAGACGCATTAGGGCTTATTTTCTGGTTAGGTCTTATTTTGGGGGAAATACGGTACTAAATGCATCCATCTGGCTGACAATCTTAACTGGGGCTTATTTTGGGGGTAGGGCTTATATTAAGAGCATCCTGAAAAATCATGCTAGGACTTATTTTCCAGTTGGGTCTTATTTTCAGGGAAACAGGATAGGTGGGTGGGTGGGTGGGTGGATAGATAGATAGATAGATAGACAGATAGATAGATAGATAGATGATAGATAGATAGATACCATGTTTCCTCGAAAATAAGACCAGGTCTTATATTAATTTTTGCTCCAAAAGACTCATTAGGGCTTATTTTCTGGTTAGGTCTTATTTTGGTGGAAATATGGTACTAAATGCATCCATCTGGCTGACAATCTTAACTGGGGCCTATTTTGGGGGTAGGGCTTATATTACGAGCATCCTGAAAAATCATGCTAGAAAACAAGACCCAATTTTCCAGTTGGGTCTTGTTTTTGGGAAAACAGGGTATCAATTATTGGTGATCCCAGATGGAGTAGTAGCTTTCTGAAACCGTCCATATTTAACTCTCCTGATTCATGTTTGCTGTAGGATTTTTTTTTTTATCCAAATGAATCAAGCAAAGACCCAAATGTACCACGAAGAACTGAGATGTATAACGTGTGAGGAAAAAATAATAATAAAAAAATCTACCAAATGCACACCCAAAACATTGTCGTTTGCTATTCAGATTTTTTTTTTTAAAGGAAAAAAAAAGCCCCATCATTTTAAAATCATTAATTAGCATTTGGGACAGCCGCTCCTGCCTCTGCATGGCAAATGCACTGTAATAACTAAAATATTTGTAACCGTAATTGAGGATCATCCTTGTGGCTCCATGTGGCATCTCCAATTCATCAATTCATATTTTTGCTCCTGTCAGTTTGAATTTGAACGTGATTCATCAGACCTCGGCCTTTGGAGGTGGAACAAATTCGCAAATGAGCTTCCTTCATCTCTGAGGCAAAAGGGGAAAAGATTGCAAGTCAACGCACGCTCTTCTGGAAACTGGGGATACAACATGGATGCATTTAGCTTAAATATTGGCACGGTTCGCTTCCAGGGAAGATGGCAAACGGAGGAGAGCTTGGCTTTTTTGCAGAACTGGTGATGGTGGCAGAAGTGTGAAGTGTTAATCCCAGTTTATAATGCCTTTGTAAAAGCACACTTGAAATGTTGCATCTAATTTTGATTGCCATGATATTTAAAAAAGGTGTTGAATTCTGGAAAGAGTGCAGAGAAGAGCAACCAAGATGATTAGGGGGCTGGAGGCTAAAACATACGAAGAATGAATGCAGGAATTAGGTATGTCTAGTTTAATGAAAAGAAGGACTAGGGGAGACATGATAGCAGTCTTCCAATATCTCAGGGGCTGCCGCAAAGAAGAGGGAGTCAGGCTATTCTCCAAAGCACCTGAGGGTAGAACAAGAAGCAATGGGTGGAAACTAATCAAGGAGAGAAGCAACCTAGAACTAAGGAGAAATTTCCTGACAGCAAGAACAATCTATCTGTCGAATGGCTTCCCTCCAGAAGTTGTGGATAGCAATAGCAATAGCACTTAGACTTATATACCGCTTCACAGTGCTTTATAGCCCTCTATAAGAGGTTTACAGAGTCAGCCTATTGCCCCCAAAAAT
>NC_142079.1:11220000-11232500 GCF_059756535.1 Pantherophis guttatus | reverse complement strand
AGGCTTGGGGAGGGGAGGATTTTCCCATCCCTTTTATTGGAGGGGGGGGGATTTTAAGAAAGTCTCCCCCCCCCGCCTTCTTTTTGTGGGGAGACCCTGAAGGTGGCTTGGCTCTTAAGGAGGCTTGGGGAGGGGAGGGGGCCGCAGGGGGGGGAGGATTTCCCCACCCCCTTTTCCTTTTATTGGGGAGGATTTTAATAAAGTCTCCCCCCCCTCTTTTGGGGGGGATCCTGAAGCCAAGGAGTCTTAATGATGGGGGGGGGAATTTCCCCATCCCCATTTCCTTTTACTGGGTGGGGGAGGAGAGGACTTTAATAAGGCCTTCCCCTCCCCCTTTTGGGGATCCTGAAGATGGCTTGACTTTTAAGAGGGCTTGGGAATGGGGGGGGGACCAGGGGGAGGTTTTTCCCACACACCCCTTTATTGGGGCAGGCCTTTAATAAAACCCCCCCTCTTTTGGGGGGGATCCTGAAGATGGCTTGTCTCTTAAGGAGGCTTGGGGAGGGGGTGGGGGTGGGGAAGTTTTCCCACCCCCTTTTCCTTTGGAGGGGGGTCTTTTAATAAAGTGGTCTTTTCTCTCTCCCCCACCCCTCTTCTTGGGAACTTGAAGGTGGCCTTGGCGACGGATTGGAGCGGCTCCCGGGGGCGATGAGCACCTCGCGTCCGCCTGGGGGCGTTTAAGGTGGGGAGCGAGCTTGTCATGCTGGTTTGGGGGGGGTTAGCTTGGTTTAGGGGTTCCCCAGTACTTATTTCCCAGGCCCGCAGAGTTAGGGGTGGGTGGGAGGTCGCCAGGATAGAGAGACCCCATCTCTTTCCAACCCAAGAGCAGAGGGCCATATGGGAATTAAACTCTCCCCTCTGCCAGACACACACATCTGGGTCCAGAGAAAACCTTTACTTTTTCAAGTTTCTAGTTCCTGGTGAGATTGATCTGGAGGGGAGGGAGGGAGAGGAACCGGCTTTGAAAATCAGCTCCTTTTCTTTCTTTCTTTCTTTCTTTCTTTCTTTCTTTCTTTCTTTCTTTCTTTTCCCTCTTCTGGGAAAGAAAAAATTTGGCCATCTCAACACTTGGGTTTCCTTTCAACTCCCGCCCCCCCCAAGGCCCCCCCCCCATCCTTCTCCTTTCCAATTTTGTATTTCTTTTTGAGACTTGTTTTCTTTTGTGCCACCGGTCTTCAGAAACGACATGGAAGCAGTTGGCAAATTTGAATTCAGCAGGAAAGATCTGATCGGGCATGGAGCTTTTGCCGTGGTCTTCAAAGGCAGGCACAAAGAGGTAAAAGAGGATTTTATTTTTATTTTATTTTTTTAAAAAAAGTTCTGGCCTCCTTTTCAAAAAAATAATAAAAAATGGGAGGGATTTTTGGTGATATTTTTTCTGCTGAGACAAGCGGGGGGGCGGGGGCGTTCTCGATTCTCTCTTGAAATGATAATATCTGATATGACGGTGAAAAAGGAGTAATTATTGAATCGTTGATTCAACCAGCTTGGTCCAAACAGCTGGCAAAGGGACAAGTTTTTATTTATTTTTATTTATTGTCATTTGTCAAACAAAAACAGGAATAATATAAAAATACAATGACGGGGATGATGGGCATGTTAGTGAGCTTATGCACGCCTTATGCAGTTAAAACTTCTAAACCATGTTGGGACTTGAGACAACCTTTATTCCCCCCCACCCCCAGTTCCTTCTCTGACTTTTCGAGCAACCCCCAAATTTCAAATTAATCCAAAATTAGGCCTGGCAAAGGAGGTCACGGCGTGCCTTTCTAAGACCCCCAAAGATCTGTTAAAATCCACCAAGATTTTCTCAAGAAACTAAGAGGCAGAGACTGAATCATTGGGCTGATGCAATTAGGGGAAAGAAATGGAGAATTTGCTTAGGCATAAGGCAAACCCAGGCCTTATCTTACTGGCTCGGCAAGGTTTTCCTATCTCAAAGCAGCCACAAAGCAAGGAAAAAACTCTTGCTGTCTTGCTGTTGTCTATAAATAAATATATTTTGAGTTTCTATTTGGTCGCTATGGGAGACTTAATAATCTCTAGGCAGGAGCACACCTGGAGTGCTTTTAGGCTGGGAGCAAAGGGTAAGGCCTGCATTTTATGTATTAATATTGCTGGGAACTTCTCCAAAGTGATTATGATTATCTTTGGAGGAAGAAAAAAAAAGGTGGTAAAGATTTTGTTTTGCTTTTTTTGAATAGGAAGGATCTTGGCAAAGAGTTTGCAAAATCAGAATGGCTTTCGTAGCAGAGTTGAGCCATTCTTGCTAAAAACAAATCCTGTCTATTGTATCCTCTCCTGCGTAGGTTATAATAAAGTAAATGTGCAATTATCTATTTGGGGACTTGAAGGGCGAAGAGAGGAGACCGAAGGAGGTTCACATCCTTTGCTTTGTAAAGGCTCTCGTGGAAGTTTGCTGCTAGAACTGAGGCCTTATTTAATTTGGAAGCGGTTTTGTGCTGGAGGACGTGTTAAGAAGGGAAAAGAAATTAAATCAGAGAGGGCAAGTCTGAACTTGTCTTGGCTCAAGACCAGAAAACAGAATAAACCCAACGTTTTCAGACGTTTATACTGTCAATTATTATCAAATTTGTTTGCCTGACTATCTCGCGGCTCTGAGTGACTCAAAACTACCGCCAATGTTGTTTTATCTGCGTTTGACTCAGTCTGCGGCACAAAGTAGCTTTTATAAACCGTGGGTTTGGGGGGCATGGCTGCTTGTGAGTGGATCGACAAACCCTCACGAACCGAGTTTTGTGGTTGTCTGTTGGAAGTGTGCGATGGAAAACCTGGGAACTCCTATTCACCGTCTCTCCCTTGATATTCCAACTTTCAGAAACCCGAAGTCGAGGTGGCCATCAAATGCATTAACAAGAAAAACTTGGCAAAGTCCCAGACACTCTTGGGCAAGGAGATCAAGATCTTGAAGGTAAATTGGAAGGGAAAAAGGGGAAGTGACTTCGGAGAGCGAACCTTGTTACCTGAATTATGATCTGTGTTTGTGTTTGTTTGATAAGTTAACGGTTGCCTCCCCCCATCCCTCTTTCTCTTTCTAGGAACTGAAACATGATAACATCGTGGCTCTCTACGACTTCCAGGTATTTTTGCTCCAAATTCAGGTCCAAAGATTTATGGAGAGAGAGAGGAGGAGGGAAGGGTTGATGGGCGAAGTCGATGGACGAAGAGAGGGTGTTGTTTAATTAGCTTTTTATAGGGGGATGACAACAAGGATGAAGATTTGATGAAAACGTCAGCTAGATTGACCTCTAACCCATGGGGCTGGTGGTCTTTAGCTAAAATGGAGGACTTTGTCTATAGAATATTAGAATATTCTTTATTGGCCAAGTGTGATTGGACACACGAGGAATTGGTGTCCGATGCATAAGCTCTCGGTGTACATACAACAACGAAGTAATATAATGATAAGATACCCATAGGAGAAGGTGGTAGAAAAAATGAGAAGGATAATAATAATACAGACTGACCTACTACATGGGTAAAATATCTTTAGATATAAGACAATGGTGTGGGAATTACCCTGTTTCCCCCAAAATAAGACATACCCCTGATAATAAGCCCAACCAGGCTTTTGAGCGCATGGCAATAAGGCCAAGTGCTTATTTCAGGGTTCAAAAAAATATAAGACATTTTCGGGGAAACATGGTAGGTGTTCAGCAGAGTGATGGCATAAGGAAAAAAAAATTCTCTGGACCAAGTTGTTGTGACATGCAATGGCAAAAAAAGGACAATCCTTAAAAAGCTTTTACCGTTTGTTTGTTTTTTTTGTAATCCTTAAAAGAGCTGCAGGTCATTCTGCAAAAAAGAAAAATGGTTGCTTTAAAGAGCGCATTGCTATAATTTGGGGATCTGAGCCGTCCGGTATTTGCGTGGCCCTTGTCTAAAATCTCATCGCTGTGGCATTGTTACTGTTGCAGGTTTAACCTGTTTTATTTATTTATTTATTTCCCTTTGGGAAGTTCAGGGCCCTTTCAGTTCAGTGACATTGTGATTTTTTTTTTTTTTAATAAAAAACAAAAACAAAATTATAATAGGAATTAGATGGAAGCCGGAACAAGGAAGGGCATTTCCTGTTTTGTATT
The DNA here is from genome assembly GCF_059756535.1 of Pantherophis guttatus. NCBI lineage: Eukaryota > Metazoa > Chordata > Lepidosauria > Squamata > Colubridae > Pantherophis > Pantherophis guttatus. Next base: position 11,228,397 of record NC_142079.1, on the reverse strand, counting down.
GGTGTTTTGATTTTATTTTTTAGCCTTTTTAGTCAAGCAGGAAAATGATGGATCTCGTGGCATTAAAAGGGATCTGGCGTGGATCTGGCTTTCTTGCGTTGAGCTGTTTTATATCTCTCCTTGTTTGGAAATAACTTTGGCCTGGTGGATGTTTATATCTCTTTGGCTGGGCACATCTCCACCCTCTTCAGGAAACATGCAAAAGGCTGGGTTAATTTCCCAACGAAATTGACCAACGTTGTTTGCGCCTCTGCAAGGATTTGCAATGCTGTGCAATTGTGTGTGTCTCTCTCTGTGTGTGTGTGTGTGTATGTATGTACACAAGCCACTCTGCTTGGTGGTAGAATTGCCTAAATCCTATTTGGAACCCAGATCCCTGGGCCAAACTTCCAGATCCCCGGGCCTTTGTTTTTTGAGATGAGCCTCCTTTAATTGGGTTGTTGCTTTCCCACACAGGCGGTGGTTGCGCGACTGGCTGGCTTCTTGCAATTGTGCATCCGAGGTTTGTTTGCCTGTCTGGCCCAGTCATGTGGTTTCCAGGCCTCCTTGTTTGTTGACATTCTTTTAGCCGGCTCTGATTGGCCCAGAGCGGCACCTGCGTCACGCTTTGCAATTTGATGCCTCTGTGGGGAACCCTGTGGCGTGAGCCACTGCCGGGCACCCGCCCTCCGTGCGAGCAAGGCATGCTGGGAACGGTAGTCTTTTGTTTGCTTTTGCTGGTAGGATTTGTTTGCTTGGGGGTTTTTTTGGGGGGGGGGCAAAGTTGCAATGGAACATGGCTTTCCTCGCCCCTTCGACCCCCCCCTCCAGAATTTTTTCTTGTTTCAAACTGGGTTGGAGGAAATAATAAGGGAAAAAGAGTGTTTATGTTTATGTTTATGTTTATGTTTATATTTATTTTCTTTTCTTTTCTTTTCTTTTCTTTTCTTTTCTTTTCTTTTCTTTTCTTTTCTTTTCTTTTCTTTTCTTTTCTTTTTTCTTTTCTTTTCTTTTCTTTTCTTTTTTCTTTTATTTTCTTTTATAATTTAATTTAATTTAATTTAAATTTATTTATTTGTCAAGCACATATAAAGTAACAGATACAAGTATAAACACGATTTGAATACATGAAAAGGATACGAGTAAAAAGGGACAAAAAAAGGGATGCGGGGGCTCAGTGGCTGAAGCGCTGAGCTTGTCGATCGAAAAGTTCAGTGGTTCGAATCCCGAGTGCCGCGTAACGGGGTGAGCTCCCGTGACTCGTCCCAGCTTCTGCCAACCTAGCAGTTCGAAAGCACGTAAAAAATGCAAGTAGAAGAATATCGACCACCTTTGGTGGGAAGGGAACAGCGTTCCGTGTGCCTTTGGCGTTGAGTCATGCCGGCCACATGACCACGGAGACGTCTTCGGACAGCGCTGGCTCTTTGGCTTTGAAACGGAGATGAGCATCGCCCCCTAGAGTCAGGAATGACTAGCACATATGTGCGAGGGGAACCTTTACCTTTACCTTTAAAAAGAGACATTAGGACAGGGACGGAAGGCATGTTGATGCACTTATGCATGCCCCTTACAGACCTCAGGAATGGGGTGAGGTCAACAATAGACAGTCTAAGGTTAAAGTTTTGGGGATTTGGGGAAGAAACTACAGAGTCAGGTAGTGCATTCCAGGTATTGACCACTCTGTTGCTGAAGTCATATTTTCTGCAATCAAGTTTGGAGCGGTTTACCTTGAGTATGTATCTATTGTTTGCTCATGTATTGTTGCGGTTGAAGCTGAAGTAGTCATTGACAGGTAGGACGTTGTGGCAGATAATTTTAAGTACTACGCTTAGGTCAGACCGAGGTCGGCGTAGTTCTAAGTTGTGTAAGCCCAAAATTTCAAATCTGGTGGCATAAGGTAACCTATTGCGGGTAGAGGAGTGGAGGACTCTTCTCGTGAAATATCTCTGGAGTCTCTCAATTGTATTAATGTCCGATATGCAGTGCGGGTTCCAGACAGACGAGCTGTATTCGAGAATTGGTCTAGCAAAGATTTTGTATGCTCTAGTTAGTAGAACAATATTACCAGAGAAGAAGTGTGATGGGGTTGATTGCTCAGGTGACCTGAAAGCAGTCTTCCAAAATTTGAGGGGCTGCCACAAAAAAAGAGGGGATCAACCTGTTCCCCACAATTCCTGAAAGCAGGACGAGAAGGAACAGATGGAAGCTTATCAATCCAGATTGAAAGTAGAAATAGAGAGAAATTTCCAGACAGTGAGGAAAATTAATTAATCAGTGGAATGGTTTGCCTTCAAAAATTGTGGGTGCTCCATCACTGGAGGCTTTTTAAGAAGAGATTGCATAGCCTCTTGTCCAGAATGGGATAGGGTCTCCTGTTTGAGCCGGAGGTTGACTAGATGACCTCCAAGGTCCCTTCCAGCTGTATGCTATATTCTTTAGTTTTCCCACCCCTATCACCAACTTAGAAACGGAGCAGGCACCCTCAAGCCTCTTTTCTGAGAATCGTGGAATTTAAATAATGCAGCATAAAACTACGGGACACGAAAGTTGTGTAATGTGTAAGGTTGCCAGCCTGTGTCTCTGTGTGTGATTCGGTGCTGCAGCGTGCATGGGAAAACACAGCTGTCCGTTCCCTTTGCGTTGGAAAACAAGACTCTGGAATTTGGACAGTGGGTTGTGTTTTCTGTTATTTGATAGGTGTTTATTTAAAGAGGTGGTTTCTCCCCAGGCTTTTAACTCAAAAGGGCCCAGAACAGTTTTTGGAACTTGCTTTGCCTTCAGGTTCACAGTTTAAAATGACATGGCACGAAAGGAAAATGGAAGAGGAGGGAGGAGGAAAAAAGGAGAATTAAGCAGGTATCTGTATCCCCGCAGCTGGAAAAGAACAATTTAACCAGCCCTGGCTTTATAAGTCGCTTAAGCTCTAAACGGGGAGGTCCCCAACTTGTGGGCTTCGGATTGCAACCGGGCTGCGTGAGTGGCGGGTGTACCTGCTACTCATACAAATGAAGCTGTGTGTACCTCACACAAAATCGTTCCTTTCCCCCCCTCCTCTCCCCCCTCCCCTGCACCAGGTCTCCAACCCAGAAAGGTTGGAGAACGTTGCTTCCATGGCATGGAACCATGGCAACCATGGTTGTCCAACTTTTTTGTCTTACCTGGGCCACGTTGAGTGGAGAGGAATTGTCTTGGGCTATCTATAAAATACATCATTAATGTGTAGAAATAATGTATGTAGTTTAACAGAGAATAGAATAGAATAGAATAGAACAAGAATATTGGCCAAGTGTGATTGGACACACAAGGAATTTGTCTTGGTGCATGTGCTCTCAGTGTACATAAAAGAAAAGATATGTTCATCAAGAATCATAAGGTACAACACTTAATGATAGTCATAGGATACAAATAGGATAGGATAGGATAGGACAGGACAGGACAGGACAGAATAGGATTTTTTATTGGCCAAGTGTGATTGGACACACAAGGAATTTGTCTTGGTGCATACGCTCTCAGAGTACATAAAAGATATGTTCATCAAGAATCATAAGGTACAACACTTAATGATAGTCATAGGATACAAATAGGATAGGATAGGATAGGACAGGACAGGACAGAATAGAATAGGATTTTTCATTGGCCAAGTGTGATTGGACACACAAGGAATTTGTCTTGGTGCATACGCTCTCAGAGTACATAAAAGATATGTTCATCAAGAATCATAAGGTACAACACTTAATGATAGTTGTAGGGGACAAATGATACAAGCAACAAAATTACAGTCATACAGTTAAAGCGGAAGACTGTAAATTGGAAGGGATCTTGTAGGTCATTTAGTCCAACTACCCCTCTCCCAAGCAGGAGACCCTACGTGCGTGATGCGAATCTATGGCACGCGTGCCCAAAATGACATGCGGAGCTATGTTGCCTGGCACATGCAGCATCTCCCGTTCCTCTTCCGGGTTTCTGGCACGCATGCGCATGTGATGATCATCTGGCCTTTGTGCATGCAGCAATTCCGGAAACCGGAAGAGCTGGTCTTCCATTTTCTGGCGTGAGCATGCATGTTGGCCAGCTGATAGGCGCGTGCGCATGAGTGGCAGTAACCTGAAGACTTGCTGACTGGCACGCATGCGCACGCCAGGAACCCGGAAGTTCATTTTTTGGTGCGCGCATGCCCCTTGGGCAGCTGCCCTTCCTGGTCACGGCCCAGACGAGCGTGCAGCCTTTTTTGGAACTCGGTGCTGAAAAGTTTCGCCGTCACTGCCCTACACCGCTTCTGACAGATGGCAATCGAGTCTCTTCTTAAAAGCTTCCAGTTTAATTCAGCTTGGTGTGATTTCCAAATCCAACGATTGTGGCTTGTAGACGGTGGTTTATGAGTAAGGGGAATGTACAGACAAACCATGGCTTAAACGGGGGATCCATGAGAGGAGGATATGAGCTCAGGTGGGCCAGTCCACCAGAAGAGAGAGTTTTGTGTGCCTCCAATCACAACGAACTGGAATTATGGCTCGTCTGAGATACAGATTCAGCTTTACGCATTTAAAAATAAATAAATAAAATTCTCGTTCTGAGAGAATTCATGAGCTGCTTCACTGCTGTTTTTTGAATGGAAAAAAAAAGAAAAAAGAAATGACTTATTTTAGCCCAGCCGTCTCCTTTCCACCCAAGAAGGTACAAGCAGAGTTTTGGCTAACTTTTTGAGATAAAGTCCACCTTTTTGCATTCTCCTCGCTGCAATTTCACTTCAAGCAAACTCTCAATGAATGAGAAAAGAACGGTCAGCGTGGGAGTTCTTTTCGGTTTACAACCTGGAGCAATTTAAAAAGAGGTTTAATTTCCACCAACCCAACCTGTGGGAGATGCTTTCTTACTTCAATCTTGCGTGCCTGCAACTACCCGGTTCCTGGTGGACCTTCGGATCAAAAGGCCAGATCAATCTCTCTCTCTCTCTCAACTTTTGCCCAATTTCCCATTTTAATTATTATTTTTTTTTAATCTGGAGAGGTCATCAAAGGGAGCTTCATTCTGGAAATAAGAAGGAATTTCCTGACGGTGAGAATTATAAAGCCATGGAACGGATTTCCTCTCCAAGTGGTGGGTGCTCCATCACTGGAAGTTTTCAAGAAAAGATTGGACAACTTTTTTGTCCCAGATGAAGACAACTGATGTGGTGGGGGTTGGATTAGATGACCTCCAAGGTCCCTTCCTTCCAACCCTACGATTCTCTGTGCCCCTGCTTGCATTTCCTCAAAACAGGCTTTGTGGGGACCTAGCCAGTGGCCATGTTCACCGCATCGCCTTGCTTGATCTAGCTTGGTGTGGTTTCTGAATCCAGCTATTGTGGCTCGTAGACTGTGATTCGTGGATAAGGGCAAAGTATGGACTTCAGCGTTGCTTACCTGTAGCTACGTAGGACCTACTGATCAAAAGCCCACATAAATCTCTCTCAACGTGCCCAATTTCACATTTTAAATGGTTTTTGGTCTGAAGAGGTCATCAGAGGGAGACCCAACCTGGATTTTGTCGTCTTCTTCTTGTGCCGTATCCGTCATCGGACGTTAGCGATCCTATTTTTATCAACAGCCGGAACAAAAAAGCGCCGCTGAGTTTTGTCCAAACCGGTCCCTTAGATTTTGAAGCCATGATGTTCTTTTTCTGCCTGGACCTCGTTTGCCTTCCATCTTTCCTTGGAGGATTAAGTGAAGTAATGGCGTATTTTTCTGGGTGTCGCATCCCATGTCCGAAATATTTTAACTTTTGCTTTTTTTATGGTTTTGTACCTGGATATAAGGAGGAAATTTCCTGGCAGTGAATCCATTTGCCTCCTGAAGTTGCGGGTTGCTCCATCACTGGAGGTTTTCAAGAAAAGATTGGAGAATCATTTGTTACGGGATGGTTGTACGTCAGAGGTGGGTTTCAGCAGGTTCTAACCAGTTCTGGAGAACCGGTAGCGGAAATTTTGAGTAGTTCGGAGAACCGGTAGTAAAAATTATGACTGGCCCCACCCCCATCTATTCTCTGCATCCCAAATCCCAGCTGATCGGGAGGAAATGGGGATTTTACAGTATCCTTCCCCTGCCACGCCCACCAAGCCATGCCATGCCACACCCACCAAGCCACGCCCACAGAACCGCTAGTAAAAAAATTTGAAACCCACCACTGGTTTGAAGACTCCTCATTGGGCAGACTAGATGACCTCCAAGGTCCCTTCCACACCTTATGATTCTACAACCGTCTGCTTGCCTTTCCTCAAAACAGGCCTTGTTTCAAACAAGATATTTTTGCAGAGACTTCCATGGAAAAAGCCAGAGAAATGTCCTCTTTTACCTTCTTCTTCAGAAGCCGCAGATTTAACAAAAACTGATTTAGGAATTGAAGAAAGGAAGCTGGGGTTGATTTCTTTTTTTAAAAAAGTAAATATTGAGTGAGCAGTTCCCAAGTGCGGTTGCAAAATCTAGATGGTGTTGAAAGCAGGATGGGGTGAGCTAATCTCCTGCTTGTCACCTCATGGTGTTTTTTTCAGTGGCTGAGGATTGTATGGGTGCCAAATCCGATTAGAAGATGAGATTTCAAAGGAAGTTGGGCAGAATCGGGCCCCTGAAACTAGGATCGTATGTAGCTATAAAGCCCCACAGCGGGCTACGTCTGGCTGAGTTTATGCTTCTGTCCTGTGAAGGTGTTTACTAGCCTCTCTTTCAAGTTATCTTCCTCCCTCCCTCCCTCCTTTCTCTCTCTCCCTCCTTCCCTCCCTCCCTCCTCTTTCTTTCTTTCTTTCTCTTTCTCTCCCTCACTCTCCTTCCTTTGTTTCTTTGTTTCTTTCTTTCCTTCTCTCTCTGTCTCTCTTTCTTTCTTTTTCTCTCCCTCCCTCCCTCCCATTCTTCATTCCTTTTTCTTTGCCCTTCTTTCCTCCATTCTTCTCATTTCTCTGTCCCCCTTCCTTCCTTCCTTCCTTCCTTCCTTCCTTCCTTCCTTCCTTCCTTCCTCTATCTCCTTTCCTCCCTCCCTCCCTCCCCCTCCATCTCCTTCCTCCCTCCCTCCCTCCTCCCTTCCTTTCTCTATGTCCTTCTTTCCTCAATTCTTCTCATTTCTCTATCCCGTTTCCTCCCTTCCTCCTTCCCTCCCTTTTCTTTCTTTCTTTCTTTCTTTCTTTCTTTCTTTCTTTCTTTCTTTCTTTCTTTCTTTCTTTCCCCCTCCCTCCGTCTCTCTCTCTCTTTCTTTCCTTCCTTCCTTCCTTCCTTCTTTCTCTCTCTCCCTCCCTCCCTCCCTCCCTCCCTTTTTCTATCCCTTCTTTCCTCCATGCTTCTCTTTTCTCTGTCCTATTTCCTTCCCTCCTTCCTTCCTTTTTCTATCTCCTTTCCTCCCTCCCTCCATCTCCTTCCTTCCTTCCTTCCTTCCTTCCTTCCTTCCTTCCTTCCTTCCTCCTTCCCCCAAGAAACTCTAAGCGTGTCTCTGAAAGCTGTCTCTAAAAGGGTGACCCACTTAAAACTTTACTTATGTATTATTGAAAGGTATTAATGGGCCTTCATTGCTCAAACTCCCAAGGAGGTAGTCTCGGCTGTATGGAGTATTTTTAGAACTTCGTCTTGAAGCTTGCTCTAAAAGGTTTTTTTGCTACAGCTATGAATTTTTGAGGGCTGGAGGGAAGGGACCATAAAGGCAGCTACGTTAGTTTGGAGCAGACAGTTTAATTTTTATTAGATTTTTATCCCTCCTTTATTATTTTCATAAATAACGCAAGGCAGCAAACATACGTAATAGTCTTTCCTTCTTCTACTGTATTTTCCCCTTAACAACAACCCTGTGAGGTGGATAAAGCTGAGAGAGAGGGACTGGTCCAAAGTCACCCAGCTGCCTTACTTGCCTAAAGTGGGACTAGAACTCACCATCTCCTGGTGATTGTCCCAAAGTCATCCAGCCGACTTTCATGCCTGAGCCAGGACTAGAAGTCAACGTCTCCTTGTCCCAGGTCACCCAGCTGACTTTCATGCCTAAGGTGGGACTAGAACTCACCATCTGGTGATTGTCCCAAAATCTCTAAGCTGACTTTCATGCCTAAAGTGGGACTAGAACTCACAGTCTCCTGGTGATTGGCTCAAAGTCTCCCAATTGTTTTTCATCTCTAAGGTGGGACTAGAACTTACAGTCTCCTGGTTTCTAGACCAGCACCTTAACCACTGTACCAAATTGGCTGTCATGGATATGCATGGATATATGGTGGTGTCTTAACTTGATGTGTCTTGCTAAATCATGGTTTGTATAAACATGATTTGTTAAGGTGCCAAGAACTGGTTGTCTATGGCATTAAGCTATAATCCATGCTTTACGAGTGCAGGGGTCTTGTAGCACAGAGCCCAGCTGAAATTCTGGTGCAGCTAGGAATCTGGAGATATTGCCTTAATGTGATTGCTTATTTGT